>NC_058524.1:125704836-126007866 GCF_904849725.1 Hordeum vulgare subsp. vulgare | reverse complement strand
CGACGTTTGATACACACAAAGCATTCCTCCGGTGTCAGTGAGTTATATGATCTCATGGTCATAGGAATAAATACTTGACACGCAGAAAACAGTAGCAACAAAATGACACGATCAACATGCTACGTCTATTAGTTTGGGTCTAGTCCATCACGTGATTCTCCCAATGACGTGATCCAGTTATCAAGCAACAACACCTTGTTCATAATCAGAAGACACTGACTATCATCGATCAACTGGCTAGCCAACTAGAGGCATGCTAGGGACGGTGTTTTGTCTATGTATCCACACATGTAAATGAGTCTTCATTCAATACAATTATAGCATGGATAATAAACTATTATCTTGATACAGGAATTATAATAATAACTATACATTTATTATTGCCTCTAGGGCATAATTCCAACAGTCTCCCACTTGCACTAGAGTCAATAATCTAGCCCTCACATCACCATGTGAATTACATTGTAATAAATCTAAGACCCATACAGTTCTGGTGTCGATCATGTTTTGGCCGTGGAAGAGGTTTAGTCAGCGGGTCTGCCACATTCAGATCCGTGTGCACTTTGCATATATTTACGTCCTCCTCCTCGACGTAGTCGCGGATGAGGTTGAAGCGTCGTTTGATGTGTATGGTCTTCTTGTGAAACATTGGTTCCTTTGCTAAGGCAATGGCACCAGTGTTGTCACAGAACAAGGTTATTGGATCCAGTGCACTTGGCACCACTCCAAGATCCGTCATGAACTGCTTCATCCAGACACCCTCCTTAGCCGCCTCCGAGGCAGCCATGTACTCTGCTTCACATGTAGAATCTGCTACGACGCTTTGCTTGGAACTGCACCAGCTTACTGCACCCCCATTAAGAATAAATACGTATCCGGTTTGCGACTTAGAGTCGTCTGGATCTGTGTCAAAGCTTGCATCGACGTAACCTTTTACGGCGAGCTCTTCGTCACCTCCATACACGAGAAACATCTCCTTAGTCCTTTTCAGGTACTTCAGGATATTCTTGACCGCCGTCCAGTGATCCACTCCTGGATTACTCTGGAACCTACCTGCCATACTTATGGCCAGCCTAACATCCGGTCTAGTGCACAGCATTGCATACATGATAGAGCCTATGGCTGAAGCATAGGGGACGGAGCGCATATGCTCTCTATCTTCATCAGTTGCTGGGCACTGAGTCTTACTCAATCTCGTACCTTGTAACACTGGCAAGAACCCTTTCTTGGACTGTTCCATTTTGAACCTCTTCAAAACTTTATCAAGGTATGTGCTTTGTGAAAGTCCTATCAGGCGTTTTGATCTATCCCTATAGATCTTAATGCCTAGTATGTAAGCAGCTTCTCCTAGGTCCTTCATAGAGAAACTTTTATTCAAGTAACCTTTTATGCTCTCCAAAAGCTCTACATTGTTTCCAATCAGTAATATGTCATCCACATATAATATTAGAAACGCCATAGATCTCCCACTCACTTTCTTGTAAATACAAGATTCTCCAACCACTTGTATAAACCCAAATGCTTTGATCACCTCATCAAAGCGTTTATTCCAACTCCGAGATGCTTGCACCAGTCCATAAATGGATCGCTGGAGCTTGCACACTTTGTCAGCATTTTTAGGATCGACAAAACCTTCGGGTTGCATCATATACAACTTTTCCTTAAGGAAACCGTTAAGGAACGCCGTTTTGACATCCATCTGCCAGATTTCATAATCGAAAAATGGAGCTATTGCTAACATGATTCTGACGGATTTAAGCATCGCTACGGGTGAGAAGGTCTCATCGTAGTCAACTCCTGGAACTTGTGAAAAACCCTTTGCCACAAGTCGAGCTTCATAAACGGTCACATTACCGTCAGCGTCCGTCTTCTTCTTAAAGATCCATTTGTTCTGAATAGCCTTGCGGCCCTCAGGTAGTATCTCCAAAGTCCACACTTTGTTCTCATACATGGATCCTATCTCGGATTTCATGGCTTCTAGCCATTTGTTGGAATCTGGGCCCACCATTGCTTCTTCATAATTTGCAGGTTCATTGTTGTCTAACAACATGATTGATAAGACGGGATTACCGTACCACTCTGGAGCAGCGCGTGATCTCGTCGACCTGCGTGGTTCAACAGAAACCTGAACTGGAGTTTCATGATCATCATCATTAACTTCCTCCTCAACCGGCGTCGCAACGACAGAGGTTTCCCCTTGCCCTGCGCCACCATCTAGAGGGATGAGAGGTTCGACAACCTCGTCAAGTTCTATATTCCTCCCACTCAATTCTCTCGAGAGAAACTCCTTCTCGAGAAAAGTTCCGTTCTTAGCAACAAACACTTTGCCCTCGGATTTGAGATAGAAGGTGTACCCAACTGTCTCTTTTGGGTAACCTATGAAGACGCACTTTTCCGCTTTGGGTTCCAGCTTTTCAGGCTGAAGCTTTTTGACATAAGCATCACATCCCCAAACTTTAAGAAACGACAACTTTGGCCTTTTGCCATACCATAGTTCGTACGGTGTCGTCTCAACGGATTTCGATGGTGCCCCGTTTAAAGTGAATGCAGCTGTTTCTAATGCATAATCCCAAAATGATAACGGCAAATCAGTAAGAGACATCATAGATCGCACCATCTCTAACAAAGTACGATTACGACGTTCGGACACACCATTACGCTGTGGTGTTCCAGGCGGTGTTAACTGCGAAACAATTCCACATTGTCTTAAGTGAGTACCAAACTCGAAACTCAGATATTCACCCCCACGATCAGACCGTAGGAACTTGATCTTCTTGTTACGATGATTTTCCACTTCACTCTGAAATTGCTTGAACTTTTCAAATGTTTCAGACTTGTGCTTCATCAAGTAGACATAACCATATCTACTTAAATCGTCAGTGAAGGTGAGAAAATAACGATATCCGCCGCGTGCCTCCACGCTCATTGGACCACACACATCGGTATGTATGATTTCCAACAAGTCACTTGCACGCTCCATTGTTCCGGAGAACGGAGTCTTAGTCATCTTGCCCATGAGGCATGGTTCGCACGTGTCAAGTGAATCAAAGTCAAGTGACTCCAAAAGTCCATCAGCATGGAGTTTCTTCATGCGCTTTACACCAATATGACCCAAGCGGCAGTGCCACAAAAATATGGCGCTATCATTGTTTACTCTAACTCTTTTGGTCTGAATGTTATGTATATGCGTGTCGCTATCAAGATTCAATATGAACAATCCTCTCACATTCGGTGCATGACCATAAAAGATGTTACTCATAGAAATAGAACAACCATTATTCTCAGACTTAAAAGAGTAACCGTCTCGCAATAAACAAGATCCAGATATAATGTTCATGCTCAACGCAGGCACTAAATAACAATGATTTAAGTTCATCACTAATACCGATGGTAGCTGAAGTGACACTGTGCCGACGGCGATTGCATCAACCTTGGAACCGTTTCCTACGCGCATCGTCACTTCGTCTTTCGCCAGCCTTCGTCTATTCCGCAGTTCCTGCTTCGAGTTGCAAATGTGAGCAACAGAACCGGTATCAAATACCCAGGCACTACTACGAGAGCCGGTTAAGTACACATCAATAACATGTATATCAAATATACCTGATTTCTCTTTGCCCGCCTTCTTATCTGCCAGATACTTGGGGCAATTGCGCTTCCAGTGACCCATACCCTTGCAATAGAAGCACTCTGTTTCAGGCTTAGGTCCAGCTTTGGGCTTCTTCGGCGGATTGGCAACAGGCTTGCCGCTCTTCTTCGAATTGCCCTTCTTGCCTTTGTCGTTTCTCTTGAAACTAGTGGTCTTGCTCACCATCAACACTTGATGCTCTTTACGGAGTTCAGATTCTGCGACTTTCAGCATCGCAAACAACTCGCCGGGAGACTTGTTCATCCCTTGCATGTTGTAGTTCAACACAAAGCCTTTATAGCTTGGCGGCAGTGATTGAAGGATTCTGTCAGTGATAGCTTCTTGCGGGAGTTCAATCCCTAGTTCAGCTAGACGGTTTGAGTACCCAGACATTTTGAGCACATGTTCACTGACAGACGAGTTTTCCTCCATCTTGCAAGCATAGAATTTATCGGAGGTCTCATACCTCTCGATCCGGGTGTTCTTCTGCAAGATAAACTTCAACTCCTGGAACATCTCAAATGCTCCATGACGCTCAAAGCGACGTTGAAGTCTCGGTTCCAAGCCATACAAGACTGCACATTGAACTATTGAGTAGTCCTCCTTTCGTGCTAACCAAGCGTTCTTAACATCCTGATCAGCCGTAGCGGGTGGTTCATCTCCTAGCGCAGCATTAAGGACATAATCCTTCTTTCCAGCTTGTAAGATTAGCTTAAGATTACGAGCCCAGTCTACAAAGTTGCTTCCATCATCTTTCAACTTAGCTTTCTCTAGGAACGTATTAAAATTCAGGATGACACTTGCGTGAGCCATGATCTACAACACAAATATATTCAAAGTGGACTTAGACTATGTCCAAGATAATTAGAGTTCAACTTAATCAAATTATATGCTAAACTCCCACTCAAAAAGTACATCTCTCTAGTCATTTGAGTGGTTCATGATCCACTTACACTATCCCAAGTCCGATCATCACGTGAGTTGAGTATAGTTTCAGTGGTAAGCATCCCTATGCTAATCATATCAACTATATGATTCATGATCGACCTGTCGGTCTCATGTGTTCCGAGGCCATGTCTGCACATGCTAGGCTCGTCAAGCTTAACCTGAGTGTTCCGCGTGCGCAACTGTTTTGCACCCGTTGTATGTGAACGTTGAGTCTATCACACCCGATCATCACGTGGTGTCTCGAAACGACGAACTGTAGCAACGGTGCACAGTCGGGGAGAACACAATTTCGTCTTGAAATTTTAGTGAGAGATCACCTCATAATGCTACCGTCGTTCTAAGCAAAATAAGGTGCATAAAAGGATTAACATCACATGCAATTCATAAGTGACATGATATGGCCATCATCACGTGCTTCTTGATCTCCATCACCAAAGCACCGGCACGATCTTCTTGTCACCGACGCCACACCATGATCATCCATCAACGTGTTGCCATCGTGGTTGTCGTGCTACTCATGCTATCACTACTAAAGCTACATCCTAGCAAAATAGTAAACGCATCTGCAAGCACATATGTTAGTATAAAGGCAACCCTATGGCTCCTGCCGGTTGCCGTACCATCGACGTGCAAGTCGATATTTGTATTACAACATGATCATCTCATACATCCAATATATCACATCACATCGTTGGCCATATCACATCACAATCATACCCTGCAAAAACAAGTTAAACGTCCTCTAATTTTGTTGTTGCATGTTTTACGTGGTGACCAAGGGTATCTAGTAGGATCGCATCTTACTTACGCAAACACCACAACGGAGATATATGAGTTGCTATTTAACCTCATCCAAGGACCTCCTCGGTCAAATCCGATTCAACTAAAGTTGGAGAAACCGACACTTGCCAGTCATCTTTGAGCAAAGGGGGTTACTCGTAACGATGAAACCAGTCTCTCGTAAGCGTACGAGTAATGTCGGTCCAAGCCGCTTCAATCCAACAATACCGCGGAATCAAGAAAAGACTAAGGAGGGAAGCAAAACGCACATCACCGCCCACAAAACCTTTTGTGTTCTACTCGAGAAGACATCTACGCATGAACCTAGCTCATGATGCCACTGTTGGGGAACGTCGCATGGGAAACAAAAAATTTCCTACACGCACGAAGACCTATCATGGTGATATCCATCTACGAGAGGGGATGAGTGATCTACGTACCCTTGTAGATCGTACAGCAGAAGCTTTAGAGAACGCGGTTGATGTAGTGGAACGTCCTCACGTCCCTCGATCCGCCCCGCGAACAATCCCGCGATCAGTCCCACGATCTAGTACCGAACGGACGGCACCTCCGCGTTCAGCACACGTACAGCTCGACGATGATCTCGGCCTTCTTGATCCAGCAAGAGAGACGGAGAGGTAGAAGAGTTCTCCGGCAGCGTGACGGCGCTCCGGAGGTTGGTGATGTTCTCATCTCAGCAGGGCTCCGCCCGAGCTCCGCAGAAACGCGATCTAGAGGAAAAACTATGGAGGTATGTGGTCGGGCAGCCGTGAGAAAGTCATCTCAAATCTGCCCTAAAAGCCCCATATATATAGGAGGAGGGAGGGGGACCTTGCCTTGGGGTCCAAGGGACTCCCAAGGGGTCGGCCGAGCTAAGGGGGGGAGGACTCCCCCCCCAAACCGAGTTGGACTTGGTTTGGTGGGAGGAGTCCCCCTCCCTTCCCACTTCTTCCCTCTTTTTTTTTTCTTTTCCTTTGATTTTCTTCTCTTGGCGCATAGGCCCCTTTGGGGCTGTCCCACCAGCCCACTAAGGGCTGGTGTGTCTCCCCAAAGCCTATGGGCTTCCCCGGGGTGGGTTGCCCCCCCCCCCCCCCCCCGGTGAACTCCCGGAACCCATTCGTCATTCCCGGTACATTCCCGGTAACTCCGAAAACCTTCCGGTAATCAAATGAGGTCATCCTATATATCAATCTTCGTTTCCGGACCATTCTGGAAACCCTCGTGACGTCCGTGATCTCATCCGGGACTCCGAACAACATTCGGTAACCAACCATATAACTCAAATACGCATAAAACAACGTCGAACCTTAAGTGTGCAGACCCTGCGGGTTCGAGAACTATGTAGACATGACCTGAGAGACTCCTCGGTCAATATCCAATAGCGGGACCTGGATGCCCATATTGGATCCTACATATTCTACGAAGATCTTATCGTTTGAACCTCAGTGCCAAGGATTCGTATAATCCCGTATGTCATTCCCTTTGTCCTTCGGTATGTTACTTGCCCGAGATTCGATCGTCAGTATCCGCATACCTATTTCAATCTCGTTTACCGGCAAGTCTCTTTACTCGTTCCGTAATACAAGATCCCGCAACTTACACTAAGTTACATTGCTTTCAAGGCTTGTGTGTGATGTTGTATTACCGAGTGGGCCCCGAGATACCTCTCCGTCACACGGAGTGACAAATCCCAGTCTTGATCCATACTAACTCAACTAACACCTTCGGAGATACCTGTAGAGCATCTTTATAGTCACCCAGTTACGTTGCGACGTTTGATACACACAAAGCATTCCTCCGGTGTCAGTGAGTTATATGATCTCATGGTCATAGGAATAAATACTTGACACGCAGAAAACAGTAGCAACAAAATGACACGATCAACATGCTACGTCTATTAGTTTGGGTCTAGTCCATCACGTGATTCTCCCAATGACGTGATCCAGTTATCAAGCAACAACACCTTGTTCATAATCAGAAGACACTGACTATCATCGATCAACTGGCTAGCCAACTAGAGGCATGCTAGGGACGGTGTTTTGTCTATGTATCCACACATGTAAATGAGTCTTCATTCAATACAATTATAGCATGGATAATAAACTATTATCTTGATACAGGAATTATAATAATAACTATACATTTATTATTGCCTCTAGGGCATAATTCCAACAGTCTCCCACTTGCACTAGAGTCAATAATCTAGCCCTCACATCACCATGTGAATTACATTGTAATAAATCTAACACCCATACAGTTCTGGTGTCGATCATGTTTTGGCCGTGGAAGAGGTTTAGTCAGCGGGTCTGCCACATTCAGATCCGTGTGCACTTTGCATATATTTACGTCCTCCTCCTCGACGTAGTCGCGGATGAGGTTGAAGCGTCGTTTGATGTGTCTGGTCTTCTTGTGAAACCTTGGTTCCTTTGCTAAGGCAATGGCACCAGTGTTGTCACAGAACAAGGTTATTGGATCCAGTGCACTTGGCACCACTCCAAGATCCGTCATGAACTGCTTCATCCAGACACCCTCCTTAGCCGCCTCCGAGGCAGCCATGTACTCTGCTTCACATGTAGAATCTGCTTCGACGCTTTGCTTGGAACTGCACCAGCTTACTGCACCCCCATTAAGAATAAATACGTATCCGGTTTGCGACTTAGAGTCGTCCGGATCTGTGTCAAAGCTTGCATCGACGTAACCTTTTACGGCGAGCTCTTCGTCACCTCCATACACGAGAAACATCTCCTTAGTCCTTTTCAGGTACTTCAGGATATTCTTGACCGCCGTCCAGTGATCCACTCCTGGATTACTCTGGAACCTACCTGCCATACTTATGGCCAGGCTAACATCCGGTCTTAGTGCACAGCATTGCATACATGATAGAGCCTATGGCTGAAGCATAGGGGACGGAGCGCATATGCTCTCTATCTTCATCAGTTGCTGGGCACTGAGTCTTACTCAATCTCGTACCTTGTAACACTGGCAAGAACCCTTTCTTGGACTGTTCCATTTTGAACCTCTTCAAAACTTTATCAAGGTATGTGCTTTGTGAAAGTCCTATCAGGCGTTTTGATCTATCCCTATAGATCTTAATGCCTAGTATGTAAGCAGCTTCTCCTAGGTCCTTCATAGAGAAACTTTTATTCAATAACCTTTTATGCTCTCCAAAAGCTCTACATTGTTTCCAATCAGTAATATGTCATCCACATATAATATTAGAAACGCCACAGAGCTCCCACTCAATTTCTTGTAAATACAAGATTCTCCAACCACTTGTATAAACCCAAATGCTTTGATCACCTCATCAAAGCGTTTATTCCAACTCCGAGATGCTTGCACCAGTCCATAAATGGATCGCTGGAGCTTGCACACTTTGTCAGCATTTTTAGGATCGACAAAACCTTCGGGTTGCATCATATACAACTTTTCCTTAAGGAAACCTATAAGGAACGCCGTTTTGACATCCATCTGCCAGATTTCATAATCGAAAAATGCAGCTATTGCTAACATGATTCTGACGGATTTAAGCATCGCTACGGGTGAGAAGGTCTCATCGTAGTCAACTGCTGGAACTTGTGAAAAACCCTTTGCCACAAGTCGAGCTTTATAAACGGTCACATTACCGTCAGCGTCCGTCTTCTTCTTAAAGATCCATTTGTTCTGAATAGCCTTGCGGCCCTCAGGTAGTATCTCCAAAGTCCACACTTTGTTCTCATACATGGATCCTATCTCGGATTTCATGGCTTCTAGCCATTTGTTGGAATCTGGGCCCACCATTGCTTCTTCATAATTTGCAGGTTCATTGTTGTCTAACAACATGATTGATAAGACGGGATTACCGTACCACTCTGGAGCAGCGCGTGATCTCGTCGACCTGCGTGGTTCAACAGAAACCTGAACTGGAGTTTCATGATCATCATCATTAACTTCCTCCTCAACCGGCGTCGCAACGACAGAGGTTTCCCCTTGCCCTGCACCACCATCCAGAGGGATGAGAGGTTCGACAACCTCGTCAAGTTCTATCTTCCTCCCACTCAATTCTCTCGAGAGAAACTCCTTCTCGAGAAAAGTTCCGTTCTTAGCAACAAACACTTTGCCCTCGGATTTGAGATAGAAGGTGTACCCAACTGTCTCTTTTGGGTAACCTATGAAGACGCACTTTTCCGCTTTGGGTTCCAGCTTTTCAGGCTGAAGCTTTTTGACATAAGCATCACATCCCCAAACTTTAAGAAACGACAACTTTGGCCTTTTGCCATATCACAGTTCGTACGGTGTCGTCTCAACGGATTTCGATGGTGCCCTATTTAAAGTGAATGCAGCTGTTTCTAATGCATAACCCCAAAATGACAACGGCAAAATCAGTAAGAGACATCATAGATCGCACCATCTCTAACAAAGTACGATTACGACGTTCGGACACACCATTACGCTGTGGTGTTCCAGGCGGTGTTAACTGCCAAATAATTCCACATTGTCTTAAGTGAGTACCAAACTCGAAACTCAGATATTCACCCCCATGATCAGACCGTAGGAACTTGATCTTCTTGTTACGATGATTTTCCACTTCACTCTGAAATTGCTTGAACTTTTCAAATGTTTCAGACTTGTGCTTCATCAAGTAGACATAACCATATCTACTTAAATCGTCAGTGAAGGTGAGAAAATAACGATATCTTCCGCGTGCCTCCACGCTCATTGGACCACACACATCGGTATGTATGATTTCCAACAAGTCACTTGCACGCTCCATTGTTCCGGAGAACGGAGTCTTAGTCATCTTGCCCATGAGGCATGGTTCGCACGTGTCAAGTGAATCAAAGTCAAGTGACTCCAAAAGTCCATCAGCATGGAGTTTCTTCATGCGCTTTACACCAATATGACCCAAGCGGCAGTGCCACAAAAATATGGCGCTATCATTGTTTACTCTAACTCTTTTGGTCTCAATGTTATGTATATGCGTGTCGCTATCAAGATTCAATATGAACAATCCTCTCACATTCGGTGCATGACCATAAAAGATGTTACTCATAGAAATAGAACAACCATTATTCTCATACTTAAAAGAGTAAACGTCTCGCAATAAACAAGATCCAGATATAATGTTCATGCTCAACGCAGGCACTAAATAACAATGATTTAAGTTCATCACTAATCCCGATGGTAGCTGAAGTGACACTGTGCCGACGGCGATTGCATCAACCTTGGAACCGTTTCCTACGCGCATCGTCACTTCGTCTTTCGCCAGCCTTCGTCTATTCCGCAGTTCCTGCTTCGAGTTGCAAATGTGAGCAACAGAACCGGTATCAAATACCCAGGCACTACTACGAGAGCCGGTTAAGTACACATCAATAACATGTATATCAAATATACCTGATTTCTCTTTGCCCGCCTTCTTATCTGCGAGATACTTGGGGCAATTGCGCTTCCAGTGACCCATACCCTTGCAATAGAAGCACTCTGTTTCAGGCTTAGGTCCAGCTTTGGGCTTCTTCGGCGGATTGGCAACAGGCTTGCCGCTCTTCTTCGAATTGCCCTTCTTGCCTTTGCCTTTTCTCTTGAAACTAGTGGTCTTGCTCACCATCAACACTTGATGCTCTTTACGGAGTTCAGACTCTGCGACTTTCAGCATCGCAAACAACTCGCCGGGAGACTTGTTCATCCCTTGCATGTTGTAGTTCAACACAAAGCCTTTATAGCTTGGCGGCAGTGATTGAAGGATTCTGTCAGTGCTAGCTTCTTGCGGGAGTTCAATCCCTAGTTCAGCTAGACGGTTTGAGTACCCAGACATTTTGAGCACATGTTCACTGACAGACGAGTTTTCCTCCATCTTGCAAGCATAGAATTTATCGGAGGTCTCATACCTCTCGATCCGGGCGTTCTTCTGAAAGATAAATTTCAACTCCTGGAACATCTCAAATGCTCCATGACGCTCAAAGCGACGTTGAAGTCCCGGTTCCAAGCCATACAAGACTGCACATTGAACTATTGAGTAGTCCTCCTTTCGTGCTAACCAAGCGTTCTTAACATCCTGATCAGCCGTAGCGGGTGGTTCATCTCCTAGCGCAGCATTAAGGACATAATCCTTCTTTCCAGCTTGTAAGATTAGCTTAAGATTACGAGCCCAGTCTACAAAGTTGCTTCCATCATCTTTCAACTTAGCTTTCTCTAGGAACGTATTAAAATTCAGGATGACACTTGCGTGAGCCATGATCTACAACACAAATATATTCAAAGTGGACTTAGACTATGTTCAAGATAATTAGAGTTCAACTTAATCAAATTATATGCTAAACTCCCACTCAAAAAGTACATCTCTCTAGTCATTTGAGTGGTTCATGATCCACTTACACTATCCCAAGTCCGATCATCACGTGAGTTGAGTATAGTTTCAGTGGTAAGCATCCCTATGCTAATCATATCAACTATATGATTCATGATCGACCTTTCGGTCTCATGTGTTCCGAGGCCATGTGTGCACATGCTAGGCTCGTCAAGCTTAACCTGAGTGTTCCGCGTGCGCAACTGTTTTGCACCCGTTGTATGTGAACGTTGAGTCTATCACACCCGATCATCACGTGGTGTCTCGAAACGACGAACTGTAGCAACGGTGCACAGTCGGGGAGAACACAATTTCGTCTTGAAATTTTAGTGAGAGATCACCTCATAATGCTACCGTCGTTCTAAGCAAAATAAGGTGCATAAAAGGATTAACATCACATGCAATTCATAAGTGACATGATATGGCCATCATCACGTGCTTCTTGATCTCCATCACCAAAGCACCGGCACGATCTTCTTGTCACCGGCGCCACACCATGATCATCCATCAACGTGTTGCCATCGTGGTTGTCGTGCTACTCATGCTATCACTACTAAAGCTACATCCTAGCAAAATAGTAAACGCATCTGCAAGCACATATGTTAGTATAAAGACAACCCTATGGCTCCTGCCGGTTGCCGTACCATCGACGTGCAAGTCGATATTTCTATTACAACATGATCATCTCATACATCCAATATATCACATCACATCGTTGGCCATATCACATCACAATCATACCCTGCAAAAACAAGTTAGACGTCCTCTAATTTTGTTGTTGCATGTTTTACGTGGTGACCAAGGGTATCTAGTAGGATCGCATCTTACTTACGCAAACACTGTTGGAATTATGCCCTAGAGGCAATAATAAATGTATAGTTATTATTATAATTCCTGTATCAAGATAATAGTTTATTATCCATGCTATAATTGTATTGAATGAAGACTCATTTACATGTGTGGATACATAGACAAAACACCGTCCCTAGCATGCCTCTAGTTGGCTAGTCAGTTGATCGATGATAATCAGTGTCTTCTGATTATGAACAAGGTGTTGTTGCTTGATAACTGGATCACGTCATTAGGAGAATCACGTGATGGACTAAGACCCAAACTAATAGACGTAGCATGTTGATCGTGTCATTTTGTTGCTACTGTTTTCTGCGTGTCAAGTATTTATTCCTATGACCATGAGATCATATAACTCACTGACACCGGAGGAATGCTTTGTGTGTATCAAACGTCGCAACGTAACTGGGTGACTATAAAGATGCTCTACAGGTATCTCCGAAGGTGTTAGTTGAGTTAGTATGGATCAAGACTGGGATTTGTCACTCCGTGTGACGGAGAGGTATCTCGGGGCCCACTCGGTAATACAACATTACCGGAAAGTCTCTTTACTCGTTCCGTAATACAAGCTCCCGCAACTTACACTAAGTTACATTGCTTGCAAGGCTTCTGTGTGATGTTGTATTACCGAGTGGGCCCCGAGATACCTCTCCGTCACACGGAGTGACAAATCCCAGTCTTGATCCATACTAACTCAACTAACACCTTCGGAGATACCTGTAGAGCATCTTTATAGTCACCCAGTTACGTTGCGATGTTTGATACACACAAAGCATTCCTCCGGTGTCAGTGAGTTATATGATCTCATGGTCATAGGAATAAATACTTGACACGCAGAAAACAGTAGCAACAAAATGACACGATCAACATGCTACGTCTATTAGTTTGGGTCTATTCCATCACGTGATTCTCCCAATGACGTGATCCAGTTATCAAGCAACAACACCTTGTTCATAATCAGAAGACACTGACTATCATCGATCAACTGGCTAGCCAACTAGAGGCATGCTAGGGACGGTGTTTTGTCTATGTATCCACACATGTAAATGAGTCTTCATTCAATACAATTATAGCATGGATAATAAACTATTATCTTGATACAGGAATTATAATAATAACTATACATTTATTATTGCCTCTAGGGCATAATTCCAACAACAACCTGGGAGATCGACCCCTCTAAGAGCGGAAGGGAGGGCCGAACTTCGCCCGAGCCGCCCCCAATGACTTCGGTGCCTTCCTGAGCACCACCCATACCTAGAATCGGCTACGGCCGAGGGGTCGGCAATAATGGAGGAGATCCTAGATGACTCCTCTATTGCTGATAAACACTGCGCCTTAATGGGTGTGGTGTTACGAAGCATTCAGTCCGTTAACAGCGGACTGAACGAAGCCTTCACCGGCTTATTGAGAGGCTTTAAGGTAAAACCGCTCATTTGTCAATATTGTTTTATATGTTTGAACTATACCTTTACTAGTTTGACAGCCCCCGAGCTAGGGTTGAGTTTGAAAAATCTCACCCATGGCTCAAAAAGGAAATAAAAATTGCCCGAAGACTTTGCTTAAATTGTTTGTTTTAAGAAACTTGGTCAAGCATAGTTAGCTTTATAGGCCGAAACTATGCTGACGGCTTGTGCACCTTGCAGACCTCGTCATTGGCTGCCAACGGTAATGCATTGGAAATAGCCGAACTTAATCGGAAACTGCGGATGTCTGATGAAGAACTCGACCGCGTCAACGGTCGGCTTGACGAGAAGCAGGGTAAGTTGCATGCAAGTATTATCTTTTAGTAATATTTGACGGAGTATCCTGGCCCTGCCTACTGACCTTTGTCATTTTGTCCTTGACTAGCAACCCAATATAAAGATCTTGAAAAGCTTAGAGCCGAGGTGGAGAGGGCCAAGCAAGGGGCCGCTTCCCACAAGGCGGCAGCCGAACAAGCGCCCGCCGAGCTGGACACCTTCAAGACCGTGAACAAGCAACATGAGGACAGGGTGACGGAGGTCCAACAAGAGATGAAGGAGGCAAGCTTGAAGTGAGAGTCCTTGGATCAAAAAGGCAAAGATCAAGCGTCCGAGCACACCAAGCTATCTGCCGAGCTCCAATCAGAGCAGGTGGAGCAGAGGTTTTATGAAGAAGAGGTGTGTGAGGCCAAGCTTATGGCAATCGGTAAGCCATACTTACTATACTGTGCCCTTGGAGGAAATCAGTTTGCCTTTCTTACGTGAATATGGCGTTCCGCAGGTGCCTTTACCAACCTCCCGTATAGTGCTTCGGATGCGGCCAAGTACTTTGCGGCTCACGACGGAGATGCTGAGCATCGGCTATTCTGGGCTCAATCTGAGACCCCTGAGACTAACCCTAGTTTGAGCTACCAGATGAAGTAGCTCCTGGAGCTACACATGATGGCCAAGCAGGCTATGAAGGACATGTGTGTCCTGCTTTGGCCTACCGAGCCCTTACCGAATAGCTACTTTGCCCTGGTGCGGAAGCTGATCGATGTCCCGCCTCGGATTGAAGCCCTACAACGCTATGCATGTATAGAGGGGGCTCGGATGGCCTTTGCACGCACGATGGTTCACTTGCCGGGGGTGAAGCCACTGAAGATGGCTACTGCCCCGTCACGTGCCGGAAAGGAGCACAGGAGCCCTGAGCTGTACTTCACTATTGCTATGGATGGTGCTCGATTGATATCGAATCGCAATGCTCCAAGGATGTAATACTGTAATAAATATATGTTGATGTACCTCACAACAATCTTTTTTAATTAATACATGTTCTAAGTTAAGTAAGATTTATATTATTTTAATTCCTTTTGTGGCCATTTTTATCTGAAAGTTGCTAGTCGTCGGCATTAACCCCCATGTAGATACTACTCGGGGTGTTTCATCGTCCGCACATAGCCCTTAACCAATTTAATCGGTGCCCGAACATGGTAGTGTAGGAGGGAAACTAGGCAATAGGACTATGAGGCTTTATCGCTTTCACTTAGACTTACGAATGTTATAATGCGGGGTTATTGACAAGACCCCAACCCTTTTTGTTTGCAGTAATTGAAAAAAAACAAAGATCAGAATGATAACCGTGGGGTTTGTTTTTAAATGCAAACCCATCTGTGTTACACGTAATAGCCTCTATCGACTATGTAAATAATCTCGGATTGCGGGCCAGTTCTCGCTTATTATGACAGTCACTTTTCGGCTTTCTCCACTGAGGTATTTCAAAACCAGGTAAGCTAGGAATACAATCGCAGTGGTTCTCCCTTTACCCCTTTAGCCGAACTAGCGGAATATAAGGGGGTAAGCACAAAAGTGGGGCAATCCAACTGTAGACCCAAGACATAATTTGGAACGGATGCATATAAGGCAAAATCCTGAGAAACCGAACACATATGCAAAAGGAAGAGTGACGGTGTAGTGCTCGGGGCGGTGGATTAATCCTAGCCCCCGGTTCAGTAGCCGATCACACTTGTTTATTAATTTTGAAATAAATTTGTCGTGTCAGTGCCACATTGTTGAGAAACATGCATAAAAATAAACTAAAAGGGAAAGAGGAGCATCTGTGATAGATATGAGCGAGGAATTTTTGTAACTCTCGACACCAAGGCCGTTGTGTACAGGAAACTATGGAGTGATAAATACTACATAATTCTAAACAATAGGATTAAGCAATGCCTCCCATGCAACCTTTTCTTGGGTAATTGACATACACGTAGCTCCTGGCTGCATTAGCTCTCTAAGCCATTAAAGGGGAGGGGTTAGGTCCTTAAAAGGTTGTTGCGGATGGCAAACGGGCTTTCGACGAATAGCCATGAGAAGCTGCCGATGACATAGAGCTTGACTCTTTGGAATTTCTTTATGGTATCCCTTATGTGCCCGGCAAGAAGTTTGTACCATGGTGTGGTCTAGCCGAATCATATGATACTTGTTTGAGGGCCCCCACAGCCTCCCACGCTATTCGGAGAATGAAATTGTGTAAGCGAATGACATACTGATACATCTCCGTCGTATCTACTTTTCCGAACTCTTTTGCCCTTGTTTTGGACTCTAACTTGCATGATTTGAATGGAACTAACCCGGACTAACGCTGTTTTCAGCAGAATTGCCATGGTGTTGTTTTTGTGCAGAAATAAAAGTTCTCGGAATGTCCTGAAAATTTACGGAGAATTTTTCTGGAATTAATGAAAAATACGTGCGCAAAGACCCACCGGAGGAGGTGTGCTAGTGGGCCACAAGCCCCTGGGCCGTGGCCACCCCCCTAGGCCGCGCCGTGAGGGCTTGTGGGGCGCACGTGGCTCCACCGCCCCCAAACTCAGCTTGATTTATGCCTTCTCGCCTAGAAAAAAATCATAGAGAAGGATTCATCGCGTTTTACGATACGGAGGCGGCGCCACCTCCTGTTCTTCATCTGGAGGGCAGATCTGGCATCCGTTCCGGGCTCCGGAGAGGGGAAATCGTCGCCATCATCATCATGAACCTTCCTCCATCGACAATTCCATGATGCTCTTCACCGTTCGTGAGTAATCTCATCGTAGGCTTGCTGGATGGTGATGAGTTGGATGAGATCTATCATGTAATCGAGTTAGTTTTGACGGGGATTGATCCCTAGTATCCACTATGTTCTAGATTGATGTTGCTACTACTTGGCTATGCTTAATGCTTGTCACTAGGGCCCGAGTGCCATGATTTCATATCTGAACCTATTATGTTGTCGCTAATATATGTGTGTTTTAGATACTATCTTGCAAGTTGTAGTCACCTACTATGTGTTATGACCCGGCAACCCCGGAGTGACAATAGCCGGAACCACTCCCGGAGATGACCATAGTATGAGGAGTTCATGTATTCACCACGTGTTAACGCGTTGGTCCGGTTCTTTATTTAAAGGAGAACCTTAATATCCCGTAGTTTCCATTAGGACCCCGCTGCCACGGGAGGGATGGACAATAGATGTCATGCAAGTTCTTTTCCCTAAGCACGTATGACTACATACGGAATACATGCCTACATTAGATTGACGAACGGGAGCTAGTTACTTATCTCTCCGTGTTATAGCTCTTACATGATGAATCACATCCGGTACACTCATCCATCACCGATCCACTGCCTACGAGTCTTTTACTACTGGTCCTTGCTATGTTACTTTGCTCCTACTGCTGTCGCTACTATTGTTACTCTGTTGCTACTGCTGTTACTCTCCTGCTACTGTTGTTACTTGCTACTGCTGTCACTACTCTTGTTACTTGCTACTGTTGTTACTCTGCTGCTACTGCTGCTACTTGCTACTGCTGTCACTACTACTGTTACTTTCTACTGTTGTCACTACTGCTGTTACTTGCTACTTTGCTGCTACTTATTGCAAGACTTTTCTGGAGCCGTTGCCGGGAAATAATAGTCTTCCGTCCACGTGCTATTTACTGGCTCCATTGATACAACAGTTAGGAATAGTCTACCGTCAACAGATCTTTTCCTGGCGCTGTTGCTATCATACCACTTCGCTACTGATACTTTGCTTGCAGACACTAATCTTTCAGGTGTGGTTGAAATTGACAAACTCAGCTGCTAATACTTGAGAATATTCTTTCGCTTCCCTTTGTGTCGAATCAATAAATTTGGGTTGAATACTCTACCCTCGAAAACTGTTGCGATTCCCTACACTTGTGGGTTATCAAGATTATTTTCTGGCGCCGTTGCCGGGGAGGCACAACTATATTCTCTGGGTCACTTGGGATTGACGTCTGCTGATCACTATGAGGAATCCGAAAGATCCAAGAACTAAAATCTTGCCTTCCACTACGAGGACAGGTAAGGAACTGCCATCTAGCTCTACACTTGATTGACCTTCAGTTTTGAGTAAGTTTGCAACATCGCCTCCTGCTAGAAATCTTGATATGTCGCATGTGCTTGATGATGCTACTTCTGCTTCCCATGATGCTATGCTTGATAATATGCCTGATGATGCTATGCTTGATACTATGCCTGATACTATGCGTGATGATGCTATGCTTGATGCTATGCTTGATACTATGCCTGATGATGCTATGCTTGATACTATGCCTGATGATGCTATGCTTGATACTATGCCTGATGATGCTATGCTTGATACTATGCCTGATGATGCTATGCCTGATACTGCTTTGCCACTAGGTGCATTCCTTTATGCACAAATTGCTAGAGATGCTGCTAGACGCGATGATACTTCTAAAACTGCTGATACTATTGAGGTAGAACCTGCTACTATGCCTGAATTGCCTGTTATGCCTGAACGCTATGTTATGGAGGGAGAGATAGCTGAGGACTTTCTTGCGTGTAAGGATAGCTATGATGTTGAGAAACTACCGTGCAAGTGGAAAGAAAAAATCTCTGAACGCTAGGATGAAATACGACCCGAAGTTTGCTACTTCGCCTATTTTTGTGACCGATAAGGATTATGAATTCTTTGTCGACCCTGAGTTAATCACTTTGGTTGAATCTGATCCTTTTCATGGTTACGAGTCTGAAACAGTTGTAGCCCATCTTACCAAACTGCATGATATAGCCACCCTATTCACTAGTGAGGAAAAGATCCGCCCCTACTATATCCTCAAGCTGTTTCCTTTCTCGCTAAAGGATGATGCTAAGACTTGGTTCACTTCTCTTGCTCCTGGTTGTGTGCGTAGCCCCCAGGATATGGTCTACTACTTCTCTGAGAAATATTTCCCTGCCCATAAGAAGCAAGCTGCCTTGCAGGAAATATACAACTTTGCTCAAGCTGAAGAAGAGAGTCTCCCACAAGCTTGGGGGAGGCTCATCCAGCTACTGAATGCGTTGCCTGATCACCCTCTTGAGAAGAATGAAATACTTGATATCTTCTATAATGGACTTGTCGATGCTTCCAAAGACCACCTAGATAGTTGTGCTGGTTGTGTTTTTAGGGAACGAACTGTAGAACAAGCTGAGATTCTACTGAATAACATCTTGTGCAATGAGAATGCTTGGACTATTCCCGAACCACCTCCTAAGCCAACTCCAAAGAAAAGAGGTATTCTATTCCTCAGTCCTGAAGATATGCAGGAAGCTAAGAAATTTATGCGAGAGAAAGGCATTAAATCTGAAGATGTCAAAAATCTACCACCTATCGAAGAGATCCATGGTCTCGATAACCCGATATAGGTAGTAGAAGTAAACTCTCTGCGTAGGTTTGATGAGAGTGATATTCCTTTTGATAAACCTGCTAGCCTATGCATGGATGAATTTGATAACTTTGTTGCCAAACAACCGAGTTTCAATGATTATGTTAGTAGACAATTGGAACAGAATGCTCGTATGCTTAGTCATTTAAGTGCTTGTGTGGACAGAAATGTCAATGATCTTAAGCTTCTGAGTAAACATGCCTCTATGGTTACTACTCAAGTAGAACAAGTACTTAAGGCTCAGAATGACTTGCTCAATGAGTTGAATGACAATTCTGTCAGAGTCGGTACTAGAGGCGGTAGAATGACCCAGGAACCTTTGTATCCTGAGGGTCATCCGAAGATAATCGAACAAGATTCTCAAGGAGTTAGCACTGATGCACCTAGTCATCACAGAAAGAAGAAGAAAGATGATAGGAACCTGCATGCTAGCAACGCAGATGCTGCTACACCTGAGAGTCCAAACGATGCCTCTATCTCTGATGCTGAAACACAATCTGGTGATGAACATGAGCCTAATGATGATATCAATATTGATGTTCATGTTGATGCTCAACCTAGCAATGATAACGATGTGGAGATTGACCCTATTGATCTTGATAACCCACAACCTAAGAATAGAAGATATGATAAGAATGACTTTGCTGCTAGGAAGCATGGTAAAGAAAGGGAGCCATGGGTTCAGAAACCTATGCCCTTTCCTCCCAAACCATCCAAGAAAAAGGATGATGAGGATTTTGAGCGCTTTGTTGAAATGATCAGACCAGTCTCTCTGCAAATGCGTTTGACAGATATGCTCAAGATGTCTCCGTATGCTAAGTACATGAAACATATTGTGACTAATAAGAGGAGGATACCTGAGGTTGAGATTTCCACCATGCTGGCTAACTATACCTTCAAGGGTGGAACTCCTAAGAAACTAGGTGATCCTGGTGTGCCCACTATACCTTGCTCCATTAAAGATAACTACGTGAGAACTGCTTTATGCGACCTTGGAGCCGGTGTTAGTGTTATGCCTCTCTCTCTTTATCGTAGACTTGAACTAGATAAGTTGACACCCACTTAAATCTCTCTGCAAATGGCCGACAAATCAACTGCTTTCCCTATCGGCATTTGCGAGGATGTGCCTGTTGTGGTTGCTAACGTCACTATCTTAACAGACTTTGTTATCTTGGATATTCCCGAGGACGATGCCATGGAGGTCATCCTCGGAAGACCCTTTTTAAACACTGCAGGGGCTGTTATAGATTGCAACAAAGGCAATGTCACTTTCCATGTCAACGGTAATGAGCATACGGTGCACTTTCCGAAGAAACAATATCGAGTACATTGCATCAATGCTATCGAAAAAACTTCATTGATTCTTATTGGTAGCTTTGAATGCCCTATTCCTTGTGTCAAGATGAAGTATGATTTGCTTGTTGGGGAGATACACATCCCCATTGAGGTGACCTAGTGACTATTCGAAAATTCTCCGTTCTCTTTTGTGATTCGAAAAGGTTTGTCGAGGAGACTTGATCAACCTCATTGGCGGATTTTCTTTCGATGACCATGAGATGGATGAATCGAGGAGTCACAAACCTTTGTTCCAAGCTTTCTCCTTTGGTTGCTTAGAAGAAAAATGATAGGTTTAGTTTAGTTTTCCCTGTTTTCTGTTTTAGCGTCTGGTGGAAAAGTACCCCGAGAATAAAAGTTCTCCGAACGTCCTGAAAATCAAGTATGATTTTTTCTGGAATTTTTGAAAAATTCCGAGACAAAGAGCTTGTCTGGGGGCCACACCAGTGGGCCGCAAGCCCTTGGGGCGCGGGCACCCCCTGGTCGTGCCACCTAGGCTTGTGGGTCCCACAGGCACCCCCTTCACTTATTCTTGCTCTTATCTCCTTCTCCTACCTCCAGAAAAAATCGTTTCGCAGCTCAAACCTGTGTTCTTGCTCCTCTTGCTGGGATTTTCGATCTCTTTTCTCAAATCACCATTCTCCGAACTATTTTGGGGAAATTACTCCTTGGTAAGTGACTCCTCCATTGGTCCAATTAGTTTTTGCTCTAGTGCCTTATACTCCGCGTATTTTTGCTACCTTGGTGACCATGTTCTTGAGCTCTGCATGCTGATTTTAGCTGGTCCCAAGTAGTTTTGATGCGTAATATTACCTCTAGGCACTTGTGGGAGTAGTTGCTACAAGTTTAGTTGAGCCTTGTTCACCTTTCCTTAGAATCACTGAAAATTTCAGAAAAGGAAGATGTTCAGGAGAAACTTTCATGGTGGTTCCTCAAGCAAGAGAGGTCCCCGTCTTGCGATTCGGGAGCTCGATCCTTACCAACCAAGGGACGCGCAGGTACAACCATGTGAATGGCCTTCTGATGAATTTATGATTGAGGCAGGTTTCAAAGATGAGTTTGATGCACTTGTTCACAACGTCGGACTCGAAGAATTCATCTCCGATAAATGTGAACAGTATGTTGCTCTCACTGCCTCTTTTGTTCGTAGATTCAAATTTTCAGCTGGCCGTGACACATCGGTACTGTTTGATCTCTATGACAAATCGTATACCATGGATTTAGAGGATTTCAATAGAATTTGCAAAATACCTATTTGGGGTAGCCTCAATGATCCTCCTAAATCTTCAGTTAGAGATTTTTGCTCTAGTATTACTGTTGGAGAAACTAGAGACATTACGCAAGCTACCATGGGGAGTATTCATTTTCCTGCCTTGCATTACTTTGCCCTCTTCATAGGCAGATGCATTAATGGCAAGATTGAGTATTGTCACCTCTGCGCACCCGACCTTAGTATCCTTAAGAGCGCAGTGACGGGTGACAAAAGCTTCAACATGGGAGCTATTATAGCAAGGAGGCTGAATAAGAATGCTATTGAAGGGGATTTCTTTGGTGGGATCTATGCCACTCGCATATCAAATTTTCTTGGAGTACCCATCCGCGAAGGAGATCTCCCGCTCCATACAGCTTTCCTTGACTGCATCGCTTTGACACGCTACCAGTTCCTTGAGAGGGATGACGAATCCCTCCTATACCGTTTGATATTTAACCGGCAGCGTGTTTTCCATTTTACTCTTCCTGCTCCTGCCTTCTTTGACTTTCAGGTAAAACGGAGATATTACATAACCAGAGGAGAGGCCGAGGAGTATGAGAGGGAGGCAAAGGCCGCTCGTCTCCGCGAGGCAGCTATTCAGGCAGTGGCTGCAGCGCTCCCGTATAACCCCCATTATGATTTTGGGTTTCGCCAGGATCATCCTTGGGAGTAGACCAACTTAGGCCAAAAGCCTAAGCTTGGAGGAGTACGTGTTCTCACCGACTTTACATTCTTGCTTATGCTTTCACTTTGTTAGCCGGTGTTCACACTTTGCCACTTTATCATCCATGTTAGTTTACTTTCTTTTTCTCGTTTTCTTTTTTGTGTGTCTGTCTAGTTTGAGAAAACCCAAAAAGATTTTCTTTTTCTTCTTTTGCTAGTTGGGAGCTTTCCCATGTAAATAGTTTTCTTTTTCTTTGGGTCAAGGTAGAAGATATTGGTTACAATGTTTAGTGGCTCTTGCATGCATACCTGTTTAGCTTTCAAAGAGCCATATTACTTTGTCTTCTCCTTTGTGTTTGCCTGCATATTCCAGCGTAGTCCAATGCATGAGCACTCTTATTATTTTTTACATCGTTCGGTCGTGCAAGTGAAAGGCAATAATGACGATATATGATGAAGTGACTGAGCCTGGAAAAGCTGGTATGAACTCGATCTATTTTGTTTTTGTAAATATGACTAGCTCATCATGCCTGATTCACTTTGTTGTGAGAGAAAAATGTTTGCAATGACAACTTAGAGATTATAGTTGCTTATGCCATGCTTACTTAGCTAGGAGATTATAATGGTTTGTCTTGGATGCCCACATGAATTTTGAGATGACTATGTTGTAGTATGATAGGATGGTATCCTCCTTTGAATGATTCAAGTGGCTTGACTTGGTGCATGTTCACGCATGTAGTTGAAACAAAATCAACATAGCCTCTATGATGTTCATGTTCATGGTGATTTATGTCCTACTCATGCTTGCACTTAATGCTAGTTAATCTCAATGCATTTTGATGACCGTTGTCGCTCTCTAGTTGGTCGCTTCCCAGTCTTTTGCTAGCCTTCACTTGTACTAAGCAGGAATACTGCTTGTGCATCCACTTCCATAAACACAAAGTTGTGCCATTTGAGTCCACCATACCTACCTATATGTGGTATCTACCTGCCGTTCCAAGTAAATTTGCATGTGCCACTCTCTAAACCTTCAAGAAATAATCTGTTTTGCATGTTCGAACCGCTCATGTGGTGACAGGGGGCTATTGGTATCTTCCATGCTAGGTGTGTTATCCTCGATATGTGTTATTCACTATCATTCACGAGAAAGGGGTCGGTAATTGGAATTCCAAGTTCCATGCTCAAATCAAAAAGATAATTGCAAACAAAACTCCCCCAGGATTGATGTTGGTATGGACGGTACCCGAGGATTCAGCTAGCCGTGGAGTGTGATTGATTGGTGGTGGGGGAGTCAAAAACTTTACTTTTCTGTTTGGGAACCGCCTATAGCATGTGTAGCGTGGAAGATGTTGAGAACTCTTAGTCATTGCTTTGACAATGAAAGCATGCCACCCAAAATTATTATCTTTGTTTTAAAAGCTTGAGCTCTGGCACCTCTGCAAATAAATGCATCCCTCTGCGAAGGGCCTGTCTATTTATGTTCCTGTTGAGTCATCCTCCTCTTACAAAAGCATCAATTAGAGAGCACCTCTGTCATTTTATTCTTTGCTTTTAACTGTGTTGAGTATGACTGTAACTAGATCTTCTTTGCCATGAGTTACAATATTTAGTCAGCCCTTGGTCTTTGAAGGTGCTCTGCATTTATGTTTTGCGGTCTCAGAAAGAGCTAGAGAGATACCATCTATTCGTACTACTTCATGTTGTTTTGATTGAAGTGTTGACGTTTGAGACTTATTATTATTTGCTCGCTAGTTGATTATGCCATTGATATGAGTTTACTGTGAGACCTAGATGTCATTTGCTTGCGATCTTGCTGAAATTCTGGTTATGAGTTAAACATAGTTGCAACCACAAGATCAAACAGAGTTCTTCAAAGTTTTTCTTTTGTCTCTTTCAGTTTGTCAACTGAATTGCTTGAGGACAAGCAAGGCTTTAAGCTTGGGGGAGTTGATACGTCTCCGTCGTATCTACTTTTTCGAACTCTTTTACCCTTGTTTTGGACTCTAACTTGCATGATTTGAATGGAACTAACCCGGACTAACGCTGTTTTCAGCAGAATTGCCATGGTGTTGTTTTTGTGCAGAAATAAAAGTTCTCGGAATGTCCTGAAAATTTACAGAGAATTTTTCTGGAATTAATGAAAAATACCTGCGCAAAGACCCACCGGAGGAGGTGTGCCAGTGGGCCACAAGCCCCTGGGCCGCGTCCACCCCCCTAGGCCGCGCCGTGAGGGCTTGTGGGGCCCACGTGGCTCCACCGCCCCCGAACTCAGCTCTATTTATTCTGTCTCGCCCGAAAAAAAACAGAAAGAAGGATTCATCGTGTTTTACGGTACGGAGGCGCCGCCACCTCCTGTTCTTCATCTGGAGGGTAGATCCGGAGTCCGTTCCGGGCTCTGGAGAGGGGAAATCGTCGCCATCGTCATCATCAACCTTCCTCCATCGACAATTCCATGATGCTCTTCACCGTTCGTGAGTAATCTCATTGTAGGCTTGCTGGACGGTGATGAGTTGGATGAGATCTATCATGTAATCGAGTTAGTTTTGACGGGGATTGATCCCTGGTATCCACTATGTTCTAGATTGATGTTGCTACTACTTGGCTATGCTTAATGCTTGTCACTAGGGCCCGAGTGCCATGATTTCATATCTGAACCTATTATGTTGTAGCCAATATATGTGTGTTTTAGATCCTATCTTGCAAGTTGTAGTCACCTACTATGTGTTATGACCCGGCAACCCCGGAGTGACAATAGCCGGAACCACTCCCGGAGATGACCATAGTATGAGGAGTTCATGTATTCACCACGTGTTAACGCGTTGGTCTGGTTCTTTATTTAAAGGAGAACCTTAATATCCCGTAGTTTCCATTAGGACCCCGCTGCCACGGGAGGGATGGAAAATAGATGTCATGCAAGTTCTTTTCCCTAAGCACGTATGACTACATACGGAATACATGCCTACATTAGATTGACGAACGGGAGCTAGTTACTTATCTCTCCGTGTTATAGCTCTTACATGATGAATCACATCCGGTACACTCATCCATCACCGATCCACTGCCTACGAGTCTTTTACTACTGGTCCTTGCTACGTTACTTTGGTGCTACTGTTGTCGCTACTGCTGTTACTCTGTTGCTACTGCTGTTACTCTGTTGCTACTGCTGTTACTTGCTACTGCTGTCACTATAGCTGTTACTTGCTTCTGCTGTTACTCTGCTGCTTCTGCTGCTACTTGCTACTGTTGTCACTACTGCTATTACTTGCTACTATTGTCACTACTGCTGTTACTTGCTACTTTGCTGCTACTTGTTGCAAGACTTTTCTGGAGCCGTTGCCGGGAAAGAATAGTCCCCCGTCCACATGGTATTTACTGGCGCCATTGATACAACAGTTAGAAGTAGTCTGCCGTCAACATATCTTTTTCTGACACCGTTGCTATCATACCACTTTGCTACTGATACTTTGCTTGCAGACACTAATCTTTCAGGTGTGGTTGAAATTGACAAACTCAGGTGCTAATACTTGAGAATATTCTTTCGCTTCCCTTTGTGTGGAATCAATAAATTTGGGTTGAATACTCTACCCTCGAAAACTGTTGCGATCCCCAACACTTGTGGGTTATCACATACCTTGAAGGTGCTCGGGACATGCTATGGGGGGCGTACCCCTATGTACTCGGAGCCGAAAACAACTCCAGGGGACCTGTGTGAGCTCGGGGTCGCTTACCTGCCTGTCGTGGCTTGTGACTTGTCGTTTCACCGCTGTGCTCGCCTTCGACTGCTAAAGTTGTGGTGTGTTGTTCGGTCCGGAGAGATCGTTCTGTATTTCCGTTGACGGTGATGACTCCTCGGGGTCCGGGCATCTTGATCTTGAGATAGGCATAGTGGGGCACCGCATTGAATCGAGCGAAAGCGGTGCGACCGAGCAGTGCGTGGTACACTGTGCGGAAGGGGACAATGTCGAAGATCAAATCTTCGCTATGGAAGTTATCGGGTGATCCGAACATGACTTCCAGCATTATGGTACCGGAGCAGTGGGCTATAATGCCTGGAATCACTCCTTTAAAGGTAGTGTTGCTTGGTTTAATTCTAGATGGGTGATGCCCATCTTTTTCACCGTATCTGCGTAAATCAGATTAAGGCTACTTCCTCCGTCCATGAGGACTTTACTGAGGTGGTACCCATCTATGATGACGAGGGCGGCCGACCATCCATGACGGATACTGGTCGGATGATCCCTGTGGTCGAATGTGACCGGGCAAGCCGGCCAAGGATTATATTTTGGAGCCACTTGCTCTACAACGTAGACTTCTTGGAGGGCTCTCTTCTGCTAATTGTTGGGTATGTGAGTCATGTAAATCATGTTTACACTTTTTATCTTGGGAGGGAACTATTTTTGGCCCCCATTGTTCGGGCCACGGGGCTCCTTCTCGTCTTTGCTTCGAGGGCTCGTGCCTTGTTCTTCGGCAATTGCTTTGTCGGCATACTTGAATACCCATCAGTTACGGTTGGTGTGAGTGGCTGGCTTGTATTGGGTGTCGTGGATTTGACAGGGTCGTTCCATAATTTTGTCCCATTGGGTTGGCCCGTCTTTGTTCCCTTTGAAGGGTGTCTTCCGCTGTCCTAGCTTGGAGCTGCCAAATCCAACATTCACTGTTGTGTCTTCGGTGTCGCCAGCGCGGAGGCGGTGCATGTTTTTGTTTTTCCTCGGCTTGTCGTTTCCGTCCCGAACCTCCGAGGTTCGAGGGTCATCCGTTTTGTGGCTAAGCCGAGGTAGCCAGTTATCCTTGCCTGCGCAAAAGCGGGCCATGAGGGAAGTGAGGGCGGACATGGTCCTCGGCCTGTCTTGTCTGAGCTAGCGAGCCAACCACTCGTCTCGAATGTTTTGCCGAAAAGAGGCTATTGCTTCGGCGTCCAGGCAGTCCACAATTTGATGTTTCTTCGTTAAGAACCGGTTCCAGACCTCTCCGGTCCACTCACCCGCCTTTTGGACGACGTTGCTAAGGTCGAAGGAATCCGGGGGGTCGGACATAGGTCCTGTGGAAAGTGGACAGTAAGGCTTCCTCGAGATCTTCCCAGCTTACGATTGAGTCCTCGGGCATGCTGTTTAACCAATGCCGTACTGGCCCTTTTAACTTGAGGGGTAAATATTTGATGGAGTGGAGATCATCTCCTCTCGCCATATGAATGTGGAAAAGGAAGTCTTCTATCCACACTGTGGGATCCGTAGTTCCATTGTAGTGCTCTATGTTGATGGGTTTGAATCCCTCCGGAAACTGATGTTGCATTACTTCGTCTGTGAAGCATAGACGGTGTGCGGTGCCTCTACTACGGGCAATCTTGTGTCGAAGATCGGCTTTGGGTTGAGTCCGGTATGAATCCTAGTCTCTGGCATAGTAGGGGACTCGAGGTGGCTCTCAGTCCCATCTAGTGGGGGTACCTTCTGGACCCGTAAATGGACCTACCGTGACCTATCTTGTTATCCATGTTGTATCGCACGTCGCGTCTACCCCTAGGGTGCACTTTTTCCTTCCCCTTCCTGTGGGGAGGTCCGGGGTAGTATTCGGCGTCCGATGCCATCCTTTCGCACCCTCGGGGAGGGCGGTCAGGTTGGTCATAATCTATGCGCTTGGGGGATGCGGGCTTCAGGGCCTCGTCATCAAATTACGGCAGCAGTCGGCGATGTGGGTAACTTTTCTTCGGATACGACCATCCAAGGCCGTGTTCTCCTTTGGCGGCCAGTACCTTGGTCCACTGCTGCTATAATGTCTTGTTCGGCCTGGAGCTGATGCTCATTGGCCTTTAAGCTTCGAGAAGTAGCTAGGAGTAGCTGCCAAAATTCTTCCCGACCTCCAAGGTCCTCGGGCACTGCGAAGTCCTCGTCATCCGGGTAGTCATCGATGGGGGGAAGTAAGCATTATCGTCCGACCTGTTGATGTCCTCGGGGTCATCCTGATCCTTAGGTTCGTCCACATCTTCTCGTAGGTGTTCAGGAATTCCGAGGTTACCATGGTCCTCTGGGGTTTATCTTCCCGAGTGCCTTGTGTAGATATTTTTCCCTTGTTCGCCTTAGCATGCTGACGCTACTTTCAGAATTTTGAACTCTCCTCCCCCGATTTGTCATAGTTTGGCTGTGGGGGGAGGTTGCCATTGTTACCGAGCATATCTACCATATAGACGTCATAAGTAGAGGTTGCTGCCCATCTCCTTGTATTTGTGGGAGTGAGTTCATCAGCCTCGTTGTTGGTCTCAAAATCGACAGATCTCTGGTAGGGGTCCCGAACTGTGGACCTTGGATCAATGGGTTGTAGGAAGAAGGGGGAGACAGCGGTTTACCCAGGTTCGGGTCCTCCTATGAAGGTAATACCCTACGTCCTGCTTGATTGTATTGATAAAGATTTTTTTTAAAATATTGATAAAGATTATTACAAAGTAGATCTACCTCGAGATCGTATATGATGAACCCTAGATGATTCAGCCTCCCCTACACGGATAGGTGTGTCTGGTCTATATAAACACCATAGACCCTAGGGTTTACAAGTTACCGACCGTTAGTCAGGGATAGACAAGCCGACCTAATCCTTCTAAGCTTGGAGTACACGCCAATCTTCAGAGTCATCCTTCTTGCGTACGAAGTTGTCAGCTATCCCGACTCTCATGATTTGGTCCATGGGCCAACGACCCGAGGACCCCTTAATCCAGCACTCCCTCAGTAGCCCCCGAACTAGCCTTCAACGCTGGTGTGTTCAGTCTTCGGCTGCCCCACATATCGATAGTAATCGGCTTGCAAGGTGATTTCCACTCATGTTCGGCTAAGTATGATTTGACTCCTTCAGTAACGTGTGTGTCTTTAAAAGTGGTATCTTTTTTCGCAAAGGCATTCAAAATCCCATGTGTGAATAGTCCCTCAATTGGAAGGCCTTTCTCGCAAAAGGTCGCCAAAAACCACGGCACAAAGCCATGCTTCAAGGGAGTGGCGGAGCAACTGACACAGTGGGAGGGACCCTTGGTATTACGGTCCCTTATAAAAAGGAACGAAGATCCACAAATCTTACTACCTGCATCCTCGGCTTCACTCTCGCCTCTTCCAAGCTCGATCAGCCAGATCTAATCCCATTTCCATTATCTATTCTCCTCGCCGTCTTTGAGCTCGATCCATGGCCAGCTCTCAAGGCAATTGGGAGGCTACGACTGTCTCTGATGCTAACATCCGGGAGCTAAAGCGCTCCGGATACCTCTCCCCCAACATCGCCCATCGGGCGGTGGAGGCAGGGCACGTGATTCCTACACCTGGGCCGGGTGAGCGGGTAGTGTTCATCCCTCATTTCCTCCAGGGCCTTGGCTTTCCCCTCCATCCTTTCGTTAGGGGCCTCATGTTTTATTATGGGTTGGATTTACATGACCTTCCTCCCAATTCCATCATGCACATCACCTCCTTCATCATTGTATGTGAAGCCTTCTTGCGGGTTCATCCGCATTTCGGGATCTGGCTCAAGACGTTCAACGTCAAGCCAAAGTCGGTGAGAACCCACCATGCCGATAGCGGCGGGGCGGTGGTAAGCAAGCTCTGCAAAGTAGTATGGCCAGAGGGCATCTTGATAGACACTATCAAGGGCTGGCAGAAGGAGTGGTTCTACATCATCGAACCACGAGAGGCGAACTCGGGAGCGCCCGCTGATTTCAAGTCCGGCCCTCTAGTGAGGCTAACCTCGTGTCTTAAAAAAGGTATGGACTGGGGGTTTTCTAGGGATGTGAAGATGATGAAAAAACGCCTCAAACGGATGGTGGAGACGAACATCAACTGACCGATGTGATCCAAGTCGTTGTTCATTGGCGCATCCTACCCTTCGAGCATCGGGTCAAACTGATGTGGGTCTATAAGTCTGATGACCCCAAGGTCATAAAAGGTTTCTTCCACATGACCCACGAGGACATATGGCAAGCTTTGGTCAAGCCCCAACAAGGGTGGCCTGCCGAGGACAAAGAGAGAGGTCTGGACGACAATACACCCCCAGTTGAGGTATGACCGAGTATTATTTCTGCCACAAAGTTCCGATTTTCATTTGGAGATCTCACATGTGCCCAAATTGTTTCAACAGGAGTGGCTAGCCAAGGCCAAGAACATTAACGAACCATCCCCTGTACATGAAGATCCTAGGTCAGACTTGTTGACCGCAATGTTGGTTCTGATGTCGTATACGACGTCGGAGCCGAAGAAGAAGTAGACTCGTGAAGGTCTCCATTCCGAAGGTCCCCGGGACACTAAGTGTGGGGGTCCCCCGGACACTAGGTCTGGGGACACGCGTATTTCCTCTACCCGAGAGGTGGAGGATGTGGAAGAGGAGGGGGACATGGAATCTCCCCCCCCCCAATCAAAGAAAAAAATTGTTACCTCTTGAGCTTGTGTTGGTTTTCCCTTGAAGATGAAAGGGTGATGCAACAAAGTAGATAAGTATTTCCCTCAGTTTGTTGAGAACCAAGGTATCTGTTGGAAATATGCCCTAGAGGCAATAATAAAATGGTTATTATCATATTTTCTTGTTCATGATAATCGTCTATTGTTCATGCTATAATTGTATTAATAGGAAACAGTAATACATGTGTGAATAAATAGATCTCATTTGTCCCTAGCAAGCCTCTAGTTGGCTAGCTCGTTAGTCAATAGATAATCATGGTTTCCTGGTCATGGGCATTAGATGTCATTGATAACGGGATCACATCATTGGGATAATGATGTGATGGACAGGACCCAATCCTAAGCGTAGCAGTAGATCGTATTGTTCGTATGCTAATGCTTTTTCTAATGTCAAGTGTCTTTTCCTTCGACCGTGAGATTGTGCAATTCCCGGATACCGTAGGAGTGCTTTGGGTGTATCAAACGTCACAACGTAACTGGGTGACTATAAAGGTGCACTACGGGTACCTCTGAAAGTGTGTGTTGGGTTGGTACGAATCGAGATCGGGATTTGTCACTCCGCGTGACGAAGAGGTATCTCTGGCCCCACTCGGTAGAACATCATCATGAGCTCAATGTGACTAAGGAGTTAGTCACACGATGACGTGCTACGGAACGAGTAAAGAGACTTACCGGTAACGAGATTGAACAAGGTATAGGTATACCGACGATCGAATCTCGGGCAAGTTCTATACCGACAGACAAAGGGAATTGTATACGGGATTGATTGAATCCTTGACATCGTGGTTCATCCGATGAGATCTTCGTGGAGCAAGTGGGAGCCACCATGGGTATCCAGACCCCGCTGATGGTTATTGGCCGGAGAGGTGTCTCGGTCATGTCTGCCTGTCTCCCGAACCCGTAGGGTCTACACACTTAAGGTTCGATGACGCTAGGGTTATAGGGAGTTGTTATACGAGGTTATCGAAAGTTGTTCGGAGTCCCGGATGAGATCCCGGACGTCACGAGGAGCTTCGGAATGGTCCGGAGGTAAAGATTGATATATAGGCCGGATGGTCTCGGACACGAGAAGTGTTTCGGGCGTCACCGGTAACGTACCGGGACCACCGGAGGTGGCCCCGGGGGTCCACCGGAAGGGGGCAACAACCCCGGGAGGCTAGATGGGCCAAGTGCGGGAGGGAACCAGCCCCTAGGTGGGCTGGTGCGCCCCCATTCAGCCCATGGCGCAAGAAGAATGGAGAGGGGGAACCCTAGCGCAGGTGGGCCTAAGGCCCACCAGAAGGGTGCGCCACCCCTCCTCCCCCCTTGGCCGCCGCACCTCCCCCCATCTAGGGCTGCCGCCCCTCCCAGGAGAGGGAAACCCTCAAGGGGGCGCAGCCCCTCCCTCCCCCTATATATAGTGGGCACTTTTGGGCTTTTGGAGACACAGTTTTCCATCTCCCTCGGCGCAGCCCTGCTCTTCTTTCTCGTCCTCTGTGCCGGTGCTTGGCCAAGCCCTACCGGGAGACCTCGTCTCACCATTGACACCACGTCGTCGTGCTGCTGGAGATCTTCCCCAACCTCTCCCTCCTCCTTGCTGGATCAAGGTGCGGGAGACGTCACCGGGCTGCACGTGTGTTGAACGCGGAGGTGCCGTAGTTCGGCACTAGATCGGAATCACACCGCGATCTGAATCGCCGCGAGTACGACTCCATCAACCGCGTTCTAGTAACGCTTCCGCTTAGCGATCTTCAAAGGTATGAATATGCACTCAGCCCTCTCTCGTTGCTGGTCTCTCCATAGGAAGATCTGAATATGCGTAGGAATTTTTTTGAATTTATGCTACATTACCCAACAGTGGCATCCGAGCCAGGTTTTCTATGCGTAGATTCTATGCACAAGTAGAACACAAAAGGTTGTCGGCGATGATTTGTCAATTGCTTGCCGCTACTATTCTTATTCTTTTCCGGCGGTATTGTGGGATGAAACGGCCCGGACCGACATTACACGTACGCTTACGTGAGACTGGTTCCATCGACAGACATGCACACCGTGCATAAAGGTGGCTAGCGGGTGTCTGTCTCTCCTACTCTAGTCGGATTGGATTTGATGAAAAGGGTCCTTATGAAGGGTAAATAGCTTTGGCATATTATCGTTGTGGCTGTCACGTAGGTAAGAAAGCGTTCTTGCTAGAAACCCAAATCAGCCACGTATAACTTGCAACAACAATTAGAGGACGTCTAACTTGTTTTTGCAGGGTTTGACATGTGATGTGATATGGCCAAAGTTGTGATGTTGCATGTATGATGTATGAGATGATCATGTTATTGTAATAGGTTTCACAATTTGCATGTCGATGAGTATGACAACCGGCATGAGCCATATGAGTTGTCTTAATTTATTGTATGAGATGCAACGCCATGTGCTTACTACTTTTACTTCATTGCTAACGGTTAGCTATAGTAGTAGTGATAGTGGTAGTTGGCGTGACGACTTCATGGAGACACGATGATGGAGATCATGATGATGGAGATCATGGTGTCACACCGGTGACAATGATGATCATGCGATGCCTGAAGATGGAGATCAAAAGAGCAAAGATGATAATGGCCATATCATGTCACTATATGATTGCATTGTGATGTTTATCATGTTTTTCATCTTATTGCTTAGAGCGATGGTAGCATAATAAGATGATCCCTCTTAAAAATTTCGAGAACGTATTCCCCTGAGTGTGCACCGTTGCGAAGGATCGTTGTCTCGAAGCACCACGTGATGATCGGGTGTGATAGATTCTAACGTTTGCATACAACGGGTGTAAGCCAGATTTACACACGCGAAGCACCTAGGTTGACTCGACGAGCTTAGCATGTACAGACATGACCTCGAATACAAGAGACCGAAAGGTCGAACATGAGTCGTATGGTTGAATACGATCAGCATGAAGTTGCTCACCATGGTGACTAGTCCGTCTCACGTGATGATCGAACACGGGTTAGTCAACATGGATCATGTATCACTTAGATGACTAGAGGGATGTCGATTTAAGTGGGAGTTCATACTTAATTTGATTAAATGAACTTAATTGTCATGAACTTAGTCTAAAAGTTGTCTTTATAAATATTGTAGATGGCCAACGTCAACCTCAATTTCAACGCATTCCAAGAGAAAAACAAGCTGAAAAATGATGGTAGCAACTATGCGGACTCGGTTCGCAACTTGAAGCTCATCCTTGAAGCAGCTAAAACGGCTTATGTCCTTGATGCACCGCTAGGTGACCCTCCCGCTCCCGCAGCAGCCCAGGACATTCTGAACGTCTGGCAAACACGGAGTGATGACTACTCTCTGGTTAGGTGTGGCATGTTATACAGTTTAGAAACAGGGCTCCAAAGGCGTTTTGAGCAACACGGTGCATATGAGATGTTCCAAGAGCTAAAGCTAGTTTTTCAAGCTCATGCCCGTGTCGAGAGATATGAAGTCTCCGACAAGTTCTTTAGCTGTAAGATGGAGGAGAACAGTTCTGTCAGTGAGCACATACTCAAAATGTCTGGGTTACACGGTCGTCTGACTTCACTTGGAGTCGATCTTCCGGATGATGCTATAATTGACAGAATCCTCCAGTCTCTCCCACCAAGCTACAAAGGTTTTGTGCTGAACTACAACATGCAAGGGATGGAGAAGACCATTCCCGAGTTGTACTCGATGCTCAAGTCTGCAGAAGTAGAAATCAAGAAAGAGCATCAAGTGTTGATGGTCAACAAAGACCACTAGTTTCAAGAAGGGCAAGGGTAAGAATAACTTCAAGAAAGACGACAAAGCCGTTGCCGCGCCCGGTAAGCCAGATGCCGGGAAGAAGAAAAAGACTGGACCCAAGCCTGAGACTGAGTGCTTCTATTGCAAGGGAAAGGGTCACTCGAAGCGGAACTGCCCCAAATACTTAGTGGACAAGAAGGCCGGCAACGTTAAAGGTATATGTGATATACATGTTATTGATGTGTACCTTACCAGCGCTCGTAGTAGCTCCTGGGTATTTGATACCGGTGCTGTTGCTCACATTTGCAACTCAAAGCAGGAGTTGCGGAATAAGCGGAGACTGGCCAAGGATGAGGTGACGATGCGCGTCGGGAATGGCTCCAAGGTCGATGTGATCGCCGTCGGCACGCTACCTCTACATCTACCGTCGGGATTAGTTTTAAACCTTAATAATTGTTATTTAGTACCAGCTTTGAGCATGAATATTGTATCAGGGTCTTGCTTAATGCGAGACGGCTACTCATTTAAGTCAGAGAATAATGGTTGTTCTATTTATATGAGTGATATGTTTTATGGTCATGCTCCGCTGGTGAATGGTTTATTCTTGATGAATCTCGATCGTGATGTTACGCATATTCATAGTGTGAGTACCAAAAGATGTAAAGTTGATAATGATAGTCCCACATACTTGTGGCACTGCCGCCTTGGTCATATCGGCGTTAAGCGCATGAAGAAGCTCCATACCGATGGACTATTAGAGTCTCTTGACTTTGAATCATTTGACACATGCGAACCGTGCCTCATGGGCAAGATGACTAAAACTCCATTCTCAGGAATAATGGAGAGAGAAACCGACTTATTGGAAATAATACATACTGATGTGTGTAGTCCAATGAACGTTGAAGCTCGCGGTGGCTATCGTTATGTTCTCACTCTCACCGATGATTTGAGTAGGTATGGGTATATCTACTTGATGAAGCACAAATCTGAGACATTTGAAAAGTTCAAGGAATTTCAGAGTGAGGTCGAGAATCAACGTGACAGAAAAATTAAGTATCTATGATCTGATCGTGGAGGAGAATATTTGAGTCACTAGTTTGGCACACACCTAAGGAAGTGTGGAATCGTTTCACAACTGACGCCGCCTGGCACACCGCAACGCAACGGAGTGTCTGAACGTCGTAATCGCACTTTATTAGATATGGTACGATCTATGATGTCTTTACCGACTTACCGCCATCATTTTGGGGATACGCATTAGAAACTGCAGCATTCACTTTAAATAGGGCACCGTCTAAATCCATTGAGGCGACACCGTATGAACTATGGTTTGCCAAGAAACCTAAGTTGTCGTTTCTAAAAGTTTGGGGCTGCGATGCTTATGTGAAGAAACTTCAACCAGAAAAGCTCAAACCCAAAGCGGAGAAATGCGTATTCATAGGATACCCTAAGGAAACTATTGGGTATACCTCTATATTAGATCCAAAGGTAAAACCTTTGTTGCCAAGAACGGATCCTTTCTAGAGAAAGAGTTTCTCTCGAAAGAAATAAGTGGGAGGAAGGTAGAACTTGATGAGGTAATTACACCCCCTCTCGAACAGGAAAGCAGCGCAGCACGGGAAATTGTTCCTGTGGCGCCTGCACCAACTGAAGAGGAAGTTAATTATAATGATCATGAAGCTTCGGATCAAGTTACTACTGAACCGCGAAGGTCCACAAGGGCACGCTCCGCACCAGAGTGGTACGACAACCCTGTGATGGAAATCATGTTGTTAGACAACGGTGAACCTTCGAACTATGAAGAAGCGATGGCGGGCCCGGATTCCAACAAATGGCTTGAAGCTATGAAATCCGAGATAGGATCCATGTATGAGAACAAAGTATGGACTTTGGTGGACTTGCCCGATGACCGGCGAGCCATAGAAAATAAATGGATCTTCAAGAAGAAGACTGATGCAAACAGTAATGTAACCATTTATAAAGCTCGACTTGTCGCAAAGGGTTTTCGAGGAATTCAAGGAATTGGCTACAAAGAGACTTTCTCTCCCGTAGCGAAGCTGAAATCAGTCCGAATCATGTTAGCAATTGCCGCCTTTTATGATTATGAAATTTGGCAAATGGACGTCAAAACAGCGTTCCTTAACGGGAACCTTAAGGAAGAGTTGTATATGATGCAACCAGAAGGTTTTGTCGACCCTAAGGGTGCTAACAAAGCGTGCAAGCTCCAACGCTCCATCTATGGGCTGGTGCAAGCATCTCGGAGTTGGAACATTCGCTTTAATGAGGTGATTAAAGCGTTTGGGTTCATACACGTTTACGGAGAAGCCTGTCTGTACAAGAAAGTGGGTGGGAGCTCTGTAACTTTCCTCATATTGTATGTGGATGACATATTATTGATGGGGAATAATATACAGATGTTGGAGAGCATAAAGGCCTATTTGAACATAGTTTTTCGATGAAGGACCTTGGAGAAGCTTCATACATATTAGGCATCAAGATCTATAGAGATAGATCGAGACGCCTCATAGGTCTTTCGCAAAGTACATACCTTGACAAGATATTGAAGAAGTTCAATATGGAAAACTCAAAGAAAGGGTTCTTGCCAGTTTTGCAAGGTATGAGATTGAGTAAGACTCACTCGCCGACCACGACAGCAGATAGAGAGAAGATGAGTTCTGTCCCCTACGCTTCAGCCGTAGGCTCTCTTATGTATGCCATGTTGTGTACCAGACCTGATATAAACCTTGCCATAAGTTTGGTAGGGAGGTACCAAAGTGATCCCGGTATGGAACAGTGGACAGCGGTCAAGAATATCCTTAAGTACCTGAAAAGGACTAAGGAAATGTTTCTTGTTTATGTAGGTGACGAAGAGCTCGTCGTAAAGGGTTATGTCGACACTAGCTTCGACACAGATCCGGATGACTCTAAGTCACAGACCGGATACGTATATGTTTTGAATGGTGGGGCAGTGAGCTGGTGCAGCAGCAAGCAAGAAGTCGTGGCAGCATCTACATGTGAAGCGGAGTACATAGCTACTTTAGAAGCGGCTCATGAAGGAATTTGGATGAAGGAGCTCATCACCGACCTTGGAGTGGTTCCAAGCGCGTCGGGTCCAATGACACTCTTCTGTGATAACACTGGGGCCATTGCCATAGACAAGGAGCCCAGGTTTCACCGAAAGACGAAGCACATCAAACGCCGCTACAACTCCATCCAGGACCATGTCCAGAGTGGAGTAATAGAGATTTGTAAAGTACATACGGATCTGAATGTTGCATACCCGTTGACTAAACCTCTTCCACGAGCAAAACATGATCAACACCATAATGCTATGGGTGTTCGATACATCACAATGTACCTAGATTATTGACTCTAGTGCAAGCGGGAGACTGTTGGAAATATACCCTAGAGGCAATAATAAAATGGTTATACTCATATTTCCTTGTTCATGATAATCGTCTATTGTTCATGCTATAACTGTATTAATAGGAAACAGTAATACATGTGTGAATAAATAGATCACAATGTGTCCTTAGCAAGCCTCTAGTTGGCTAGTTCGTTAGTCAATAGATAATCATGATTTCCTGGTCATGGGCATTAGATGTCATTGATAAGGGGATCACATCATTGGGAGAATGATGTGATGGACAAGACCCAATCCCAAGCGTAGCACTATATCCTATTGTTCGTATGCTAACGCTTTTCTAATGTCAAGTGTATTTTCCTTCGACCATGAGATTGTGCAACTCCCGGATACCGTAGGAGTGCTTTGGGTGTATCAACCGTCACAGCGTAACTGGGTGACTATAAAGGTGCACTACGGGTACCTCTGAAAGTGTCTGTTGGGTTGGTACAAACCAAGATCGGGATTTGTCACTCCGCGTGACGGAGAGGTATCTCTGGGCCCACTCGGTAGAACATCATCATGATCTCAATGTGACTAAGGAGTTAGTCACACGATGACGTGCTACAGAACGAGTAAAGAGACTTACCGATAACGAGATTGAACAAGGTATAGGTATACCGACGATCGAATCTCGGGTAAGTTCTATACCGACAGACAAAGGGAATTGTATACGGGATTGATTGAATCCTTGACATCGTGGTTCATCCGATGAGATCATCGTGGAGCAAGTGGGAGCCACCATGGGTATCCAGACCCCGCTGATGGTTATTGGCCGGAGAGGTGTCTCGGTCATGTCTGCCTGTCTCCCGAACTCGTAGGGTCTACACACTTAAGGTTCGATGACGCTTGGGTTATAGGGAATTGTTATACGAGGTTATCGAAAGTTGTTCGGAGTCCCGGATGAGATCCCGGACGTCACGAGGAGCTCCGGAGGTAAATATTGATATATAGGACGGATGGTTTCGGACACCGGACGTGTTTCGGGCGTCATCGGTAACGTACCGGGACCACCGGGACCACCGGAAGGGGGCAACGACCCCGGGAGGCTATATGGGCCAAGTGCGGGAGGGAACCAGCCCCTAGGTGGGATGGTGCACCCCCCCCCCCCACTCAGCCCATGGCACAATAAGAAGGGAGAGGGGGACCCTAGCGCAGGTGGGCCTAAGGCCCACCAGAAGGGTGCGCCACCCCTCCTCCCCCCTTGGCCGCCGCACCTCCCCCCATCTAGGGCTGCTTCCCCTCCCAGGAGAGGGAAACCCTCAAGGGGGCGCAGCCCCTCCTCCCCTATATATAGTGGGCACTTTTGGGCTTTTGGAGACACAATTTTCCCTCTCCCTCGGTGCAGCCCTGCTCTTCTTTCTCCTCCTCTCTGCCGGTGCTTGGCGAAGCCCTACCGGGAGACCTCGGCTCTCCATCGACACCACGCCGTCGTGCTGCTGGAGATCTTCCCCAACCTCTCCCTCCTGCTTGCTGGATCAAGGCGCCGGAGACGTCACCGGGCTGCACGTGTGTTGAACGCGGAGGTGCCGTAGTTCGGCACTAGATCAAAATCACACCGCGATCTGAATTGCCGCGAGTACGACTCCATCAACCGCGTTCTAGTAACGCTTTCGCTTAGCGATCTTCAAAGGTATGAAGATGCACTCACCCCTCTCTCGTTGCTGGTCTCTCCATAGGAAGATTTGAATATGCGTAGGAATTTTTTTGAATTTATGCTATGTTACCCAATAGTATCAATCCAGTAGGAGGAACAAGCAAGGCCCCAATAGTTGTACCTACACAAATAATTAGACTCTTGCACCCAACGCTATAAAGGGGTTGTCAATCTCTTCAGAGTTATTTGCAAGGATGAGATCTAATAGAGATAGATATAAAAGATTGCTGAAACAAAAGTAAATAAATTACAACAAAGTACTTTTGGTTTATAGATCTGAAAATATAATATTGAAAATAGATCCGGGGCCATAGGTTTTACTAGAGGCTTCTCTCATAAAGGAAAATAATACGATGGGTGAACAAATTACTATCGGGCAATTGGTAGAAAAGCAAATAATTATGAAGATATCTAAGGCAATAATTATGCATATAGGGCTCACGCCCGTATCAAGTAGACCAAAACAATTTTGCGTCTACTACTATTACTCCACACATCGACCGACTCCTGCCTGCATCTAGAGTATTAAGTTCATGAAGAACACGGTAACACATTAAGTAAGATGACATGATGTCGAGGGATAAACTCAACCAATATGATGAAAACCCCATCTTTTTATCCATGATGGCAACAATACAATATGTGCCTCGCTACCCCTACTGTCACTAGGTGAGGACACTGCAAGATTGAACCCAAAACTAAGCACTTCTCCCATTGCAAGAATTACCAATCTAGTTGGCCAAACCAAACCAATAATTTGAAGAGACTTGCAAAGAAATCAAATCATGCATATAAGAATTCAGAAGAGACTCAAATAATATTCATAGATAATATGAACATAAACTCACAATTCATAGGATCTTGACAAACACACTACAAAAGAGTATTACATCGGACAGATCTCCATGAAGATCATGAAGAACATGGTATTGAAGATCAAAAGGAGAGAAGAAGCCATCTAGCTACTAGCTATGGACTCGTAGGTCTATGGTGAACTACTCACGCATCATCGGAGGGGCAATGGAGTTGATGTAGATGCCCTCCGTCATCAATTCCCTCTCCGTAAGATTATCGGAAAAGGCTCCCAGATTGGATCTCTCGGGAACAGAGGCTCCCGGCGGCGTAAAATTAATTTTGTGGCTCTTTTTGGCTATACGGGAATATTTGGGAATTTATAGGCCAAGAAATAGGGTTAGTAGACCTGTAGGGGGGGCGCAAGCAAGGGGCGCGGCCACCCCCCCAGGGCGCGCCCTGCAGGCTTGTGGCCTCCCAGCAGATGCCCTGTCCCCTACTCCAAGTCTCTTGGTGTCTTCTGGTCCAAGAAAAATCTTTCTAGAGATTTGGTTCCGTTTGGACTCCGTTTAATATTCCTTATCTGCAATATTCCAAAACGTGGAAAAACGAAAACTGACACTAGGCTCTAGATTAATAGGTTAGTCCCAAAAATAATATAAAATATCATATTAATGCATATAAAACATCCAAAATAGATAATATAATAGCATGGAACAATAAAAAATTATAGATACATTGGAGACGTATTGATACGTATCCAACATATCTATAATTTTTGATGGTTCCATGCTATTATCTTGTCAACTTTGGATGTTTTATATGCATGAATATGCTATTTTATATCTTTTTGGGACTAACCTATTAGCTGAGTGCCAAGTGTCAGTTTCTGTTTTTTCTGTGTTTTTGACCTTTTTCAGAAAAGAATATTAAACGGAGTCCAAACCGAATAAAACCTTTGGGATGATTTTTTCCATAACAGAAGATCCGCACGGGACTTGAGAACCAAGGCAGGAGACCTCGTGGGAGATCATGAGCCCCCTAGGCGCGGCCTAGGGGGGCGCCTGCCAGGCTTGTGGACCCCACGTGACTCCTTTGCCCTACCTCTTTCGCATATAAATTCTCTAAAATCCCGAAACCAAAGAAGAGAGCCACGAAAATACTTTCCGCCGCCGCAAGCTTCTGTCTCCGCAAGATCCCATCTGGGGACCGTCCTGGTGCCCTGTCGGAGGGGGATTCGGACACGGAGGGCTTCTTCATCAACACCATTGCCTCTCCGATGATGCGTGAGTAGTTCACCATAGACCTTCGGGTCCATAGCTAGTAGCTAGATGGCTTCTTCTCTCTCTCAGATCTTCAATACAAAGTTCTCCATGATCTTTATGGAGCTCTATCCGATGCAACTTTCTTTTGCAGTGTGTTTGTTGAGATCCGATGAATTGTGGATTTATTATCAGATTATCTATGAATATTAATTTAGTCTCCTCTGATCTCTTATATGCATGATTTCGTATCCTTGTAATTCTCTTCGAGTTATGGGTTTCGTTTGGCCAACTTGATCTATAATTCTTGCAATGGGAGAAGTGCTTGGTTTTGGGTTCATACCGTGTGGTGTCCTCACCCAGTGATAGAAAGGGTAGCTAGGCACGCATCATGTTGTTGCCGTCAAGGGTAAAAAGATGGGGTTTATATCATATTGCATGAATTCATCCCTCTACATCATGTTGTAACATCCCAATTTTCCTAATTGGGAATGTTTTACATTGTAGCTAAGCATCTATGCATATTGATTTAAATAAAGTTTGCATTTGAATTCTTTCGACTTTTGCTTTTGCATTTCTATTTTTTTCTTCACACGGGAAGTGCCGGGAAATAATCTCTTGCACGCAAGAGAGAGCGGAGGAAAATGACCCTCCAAAATGTGAAGCATCTCTGAAATATTTGGAGCCAAGAAAGCCAAAGTTTTATCGTGAAAATAATTGCAAAAAGAAAATATAGCATAAGGGATTTTTTTTCTGAAAAAAACATTTTTTTAAGTTTTTATTTTTGCCTTGGAAAAATGTTAAACGTGTAGAGATTTTTTTTCTGAAAATTTTGGTATATAATATCCCATATTAATTACTTTATTTGTTTCCTTTTTATTCCCTTTTAGTTTCTGTTTTATTAAAAAGGCTAAATAGGAATATTTTTTTTTTTGGTAAACGCCCGAGCGTGATATACCAGATCTGGGCCGATCCCCTTTAGCCGGGATCCAGATCCACTTCGGATCGGCCACCGACCCACGGCCTCACCTCTCTATCTCCCTGCCACGCGGGCCCCCCCTGGCCGAACCGCCACCCTCCCCGGATCTCCCTCTCCTTCCCTCCCAAGCGCCCCCTCTCTGCTATAAAGCCCCCCTGCCCCTCCTCGCCCCGTTCCCCCCAAGAGCCGAGCCCCACCTCTCCCCACGCCACCGCGCCGCCTCGCCGGACTTCGGCAGCCCAACCGAAGCCTCCCCGAGCTCCTGCCACTCTTCCTCGTCGCCCCAGCGCCAACCGACGCCGCTAGAGGCACGCACGACATCTCCTCTGCCGTCCTGACCCCTCCGCCACCGCCGCAGGCCACCGGAGCTACCTCCCCAACCTCAACCACCTTCGGCCGCCGCCTCAGACCTTGCCAGAGTTCATCTCCACCGTGGTGAGCTTTTTCCCCCTCCTCCACCGTTAGATCAAGAACCAACGCGTAGGATTAGAACTACATACCCCTTCGGTCTCTTAAATAAAACCGACCGGGTTTTCTTCACCTATTATTTAGCCAGAGAGCTTTTGTTTAATTTGCGGCCGTCCGCTAGTTAGTCATCGCAGGGCACACCTCATAGCCACTCAGGACGCGCCACGTGGACCCCCTGTTCACTATTTAGGTTTTTCCTTTCTTTCAGTGTTAATTCTGAAACAGAGAGAGTTCCAATTTTGCTTTTGCTCATAACTTTTGATCCACAACTCCAATGAGGTTGATACTTTTTCCATTAGATCACAATTTTTCTGTAGTTTTTAAAAACATATAATTTGTCTATTTTTGAAATTTTCAAATTTGAATTAGATCAGATTTAGTTTAAACCTTGTTTTGCTTATTCTAGGAGTTAAAAAATGATTTTGATTTGATTATTTTTGCTACTGCTTCCTAGTGATTATATCTTACTGTGGTATAAGTTTAAAAAAAATTAAATATTTTTTACTTGGGGTTTTAACAAAAACAAGTTTCTGCCTTAGTGACTTATAGTGAATTCTTTCACTTAGGCCATAGCAACTATTTACTTGTGATGTTATTTTTACTTGTTGTTTGATTGTAGTGCTTATGGTGTGTATTTGTTTGTATCGGTAGATCACCCGGAGTGCGAAGCTTGTTACTTAGAAGCGCTCGACCAAGACAACTATCATCAAGGCAAGTCATTTTGATCATACTATCTCCTATGTTTTTTGATGCATGGTAGTTTCACCTTTCTTTGCCCAATTGCATGCTGCTTAGGTACTTGGAAATTTTAGTATAGGTTGTAGTATCATGTGGTAGGCACACAACAACCACGATACTTGGTCCCGGGACGACAAATTTCATATTTCTATGCTTGAGTAGACGGGATTTTGGTTGAGTGCATAACACGAGTGATGCGAGGTTGATTAAATAATCAAGACTGGTTAAGACAAGATTTTCAAGACCTCGTGATGCAAATGCAACTCTGGGTGAAGGACGGTTGATCGGCTCCCTAGAGAAACCAGTGGATGACCCGGGATGCTGGAGACGGCCATGACATCTTGCGGAAAGCTTCACCCAGGCTCGAAGAGACGGACGGAGGCTTCAAGACCCAAGGCTTACCTGCACAGCCACAAGTCATTAGGGGCTCTGGCTTGGTTGGACAACGCGGCGACTCTGGACAGGCGGTGCTAGCAGATGTAGAAGAACGGTAGGAATGGATGGGCACCGACAAGGATTCAGAGGGACCCGTTGAAAGACCATGTTTTGATCATCCGGTCTTCAAACACCCTGAAGTGCGAGGACGTACTCGGAGGCGATCAAATCTTGTGGGGAACGTGTGCAAAACTCTACAGAGTGCCCAACCTAATCGATTAGTCTTGTCCACGGTCATGGACAACTTGAGCCGAAGGCATTGAAATTCCCCTGAACTCTCGACACAACTTAATAATGATGTGGGTATTAACAACAACTCGGGTACGAGAATTGGTTGGCGGAACCATCTCGTTAACAACAAACAATGTAGTAATATTTTGCTTCCAGCCCCTTATTTGTTGTAGGAGAAAATTGGCTTTATGCAAAACTTATAGCCCCACCTGCCAAATATGCATGTAGAGATAGTTGATTATTATTTTACCCCTCTCTTTGATGACTTGCCGGCATATTCCATATGCTGACCTACACGGCTGCGACGTATCATGTTGCAGAGTACTTTTCCGACCAGGAGTGAGGCTACGATCTACGCTCAGCGACATGCCCTGGAGTCGGATGGACTCGTCTACCAGATGCTTCCGCTAGTCTTCGTTAGATATCTCATGAGATGGCCGTCAGCCACTTTATTGTAATCCATTATTGTAATAAAGTACTCGTTATGAGATTTCGATTAATAAAGCTGTGTGATTGAACTCTTGATATATACATTGATGTACTGAGTGTGTACCAGCATGATCTTGGGATGGTATGGAAACACCAGAGGCTTGACTCGTCTTGAGTCGGGTCGCTAGAGAAATGGTATTCAGAGCACACGCTGACCGTAGGACGTAACCTCTAGGAATGGAAAAGCCTTAGGAAGAAAAACTATTTTCTTATGTCTATAAATCCTCTATTTCCTCTTCTGATCATTTCTAACTTCTCTCCGATTTTCCAATGTTTTAGATGGCACCGTCATCCCCGTTAAGTTCACGGAGTTTTGCCAGCCCGACGCCACTATGCCTTTCGAAAAGGAGCTGATACAGATCACCAAGGACTTGAGGATTGCTCTACCGACTATCACAGGGAAGCCGACTTCGTCTTACCCGGAGGATTCAGGCTACAGGATCGAGGTGCACGTTCCCGGAAGGACATTCGAGCCGCGCACTGAGCGTGTGGACTTCAAGTTCATCGCACCCAACTGGATTCTCGGAAGGGACATGGCGGTCCATTGTGCACTCGGACGTATCAAGGAAGTGTACAGAGGCTGCCCTATTTCACCGGACCTATTCACGGTATCCCGGAGAAGAGAAGATGGAGAAATCATCTCAAGCAAGACCAAGGACGCTCTCCTGTCCTATGCCCAGACCTTGGAGAAGCACAGCGGGACTCTAGAGCATCGTGTGATCAAGGACGCCAGGAAGATCAAGCAACTGTCGCTCCGCGAACTCGAACTCGAAGAAGCAGCCCGGGAAGCCCACTATGAGCACGAACTGGAGGTGAAGGACTTTCTGGAGAGGATCGAGAAGCTGAAGACTCGAGTTGCATACCTGGAGGAGGAACTGGACATGGGCGAGAACCTTCATCCCGAAGGTGACGTAGCCCCCTTGATCAGCAATGACGAGGACTATGAAGAAAGCTCCACCGAAGGACCCATCACCATGCTTTTCTGAGGAGGACACTTAGACTAGACCACCAAATTTATTTTATCGTTAAACGCTTAGGCCGATGTTTAGGTTATCGAATTTTGTATCCTCGTGTGAACCTTTGTGATGGTATTGAATAAAATGTGTGGTGTGATACTTGTTTGTTGCATTTCATATGGGTAGTGTAATTACTCTTAGACCATTGTTCTATTCTAATCTCACCCCTCTACAAACATCAGATGCCTCCGAGACGTGCCCCTATGTAACATCCCAAAATTATAAATTTTGGAATGTTAATATAATTACTAGATTGATTGTTTGTTTGTTTGCTGAGTGACTGAAACTTGTGTAAAATTTGAAACTTTTCGAAACTTTTGAAAGAGAGGGAATAAAATGACTTTCCCCATCTCCGGTGAATTCAAATTCAATCTTTTAAAAGCAACGAGAGAAGATGACATGACTTCTTCAACTATAAAGAATTTCAACGGAGATATTTGCATTGAATTCTCTTGCATTTCCATTCGTTTTCTTCGCGCAACATAATGCCGGAAAATACATTCTAGAGAGGAGGAACATGACCCTCGAACCCACGGGCGTTTTGAAAGTTAATTGAACCCTCAAACTTAGAGGATCATTTGAAAATTATTTGCAAAAGAAAATAAACCTTTTAGGCAATTTTGTGAAAACAATTTTTTCTGAAGTTTTTATTTTTGCCGTGGAAAAATGCCCATCATCTACATTTTATTTTTCTGATAATTTTAGTATATAAAAACTCTTTATTCCGAATTGATTTGATTTTCCTTTTTTATCGTTTTAGTTTCCTAGTTTTGAAAATAGGAAGGAAATCACTTTTATTAGGAATACCTCCTGGCCTATTAAAACCTTTCCCTATTTTGGCCCAACAGAGATCATCTCCTACCTCCATCTCTCCCTCACGTACACGAAACTTGCCATCCATGGAGAGGAGATCCCCACCTCCGGGATTCGCGAAGCTCTTTCCCTCCCAGCACCTCCCGTCGCCCCTATAAGAACCCCCACACCCTCCTCTATCCATTTCCCCCAAGAACCATACCTCTCCTCGCCTCTAGCCGCAGCCCCCGCCTCGCCGGAGTTCATCTTCAACAGGAACTCGCCGGAGGTCCTGCTGCCTCCTCCCGTCGCCCCATGCCACGCCGGCACCACCAACCTTCGGCCGGAGCCCTCCTCCCCCGCCTGAACCCCTCCGCTGCCTCGGCCAGCCACCGGAGCCGTCTTCCCGTCGTCTTCTCCAACTCCGGCGACTAACTCCGGTGAGATTCACGAAATCCCATATTGCAGTTTTTTCAGAAAATTGCAATCTTAGATAATTCATATCTATTAGTCTATAACTCCGAATTAGGTGATTCTTTTTGCGTTGGATCACAAATTTTATGCAGTTTCTGTAGATATATAATTTGTCTATGTTTGGATTTATACAAATTGAGTTAGATCAGATTTGAATTAAAGCTTGTTTTGCTTATTCCGGGAGTTTAAAAATAGCTTTTAATTTGATTCTTTTTGCTGCTGCTTCCAATTGATCATACCTTTCAGTAGTTTAAGTTTCAAATTTTTAAAATATTTTTAATTGGGGTTTTTACCAAAACAGATTCTGTTTTAGCTCTTTTAGGACTATGGCTATTATTTTTCTGTAAATTGTTTTAAAATATTTTCCTTATTATTTCAGAAATATTATGGTTTGTTTCTGTTAGATAAACAGTAGTTTTGCAACAAGTTTTTATTTTAGTTTTATTTGTTTTCATGAAATCAATTCTAGTTCCTTAGTAACTTGCATTTGTTTTCACCGTTGTTTCAAATCCCGTTTGGGAATACTTTCAAAAAGTTTTGTGAAAAATACTCTATTTTATCTTAGTTAAACTTATATCTTAGTTCCTTGTTATTATTTTCTGTTAGACAAAACTATTTAGTGTTTGACGTAGTAAAAGACTCCCTAGTCTTATTTGAAGTTTCTTTCGGATTCTTATTCGCTTTCTCTTTTGTTTTGATTGCTAGAATGATTGCTAGTATGAGTGCTTATGTGAATGAAATGTTTGTTATATAGATTTCATCGCAGAGTGACGAGTAGTCTATCAAGTTATTTCTCGAGAAATTCTTCTTCGTCAACATCACAGGCAAGTCACTTTGATCATACTTTCACCTACGTTTTATGCATTAGTAGCTCTACCATCCTATGCCCAATTGCATGCTGCCTAGGTACTTGGAAACTTTATTCTAGTTGTAGTATCATGTGGTAGGAACACAACAACCCCGACACTTGGCCCCGAGACGACAATTCTTAATGCTATGCTAGAGTAGATGGGTTACCGGTTGAGTGTATACCACGAGTGATGCGAGGTTGATATAATAATCAAGACCGGACTAAGACAAGATTTTCAAGACCTCGGACGCAATGCAACACTGGGTGAAGGACGGTTGACCGGCTCCGTGGAAAACCCAGTGGATGCCCGGGATGCTGGAGAGGCCATGTCATCCTGCGGAAAGCTTCACCCAGGCTCAAAGAGACGGACGGATATTTTCAAGACCCAAGGCTTACCTGCACAGCCACAAGTCATTATGGGCTCTGGCTTGGTTGGACAATGCGGCGACTCTGGACAGGCGGTGCTAGCAGATGTAGACGAACGGTAGGAATGGATGGGCACCGACAGGGATTCAGAGGGACCCATTGAAAGACCATGTTTTGATCATCCGGTCTTCAAACACCCTGAAGTGCGAGGACAAACCCGGAGGCGATCAAATCTTATGGGGAACGTGTGCAAAACTCTGCAGAGTATTCAAACCTAATCGATTAGCCGTGTCCACGGTCATGGACGACTTGAGCCAAAGTAACTGAAGTTATCTGGATTTCTCAACACCATTAAATATATTTGATGTGGGATTTATTGACAACTCGGGTACGAGAACTGGTTGGCGGAACCATCTCGTTAACAACAAACCTTGTAGTAACATTTTTGCTTTCAACCCCTCTTGTTGTAGGATAAAACTAGCTTTATGCAAAACTTAGCTCCACCGACCAGATATGCATGTAGAGATAGTTGATTATTACTTTACCCCTCTCTTATGTGACTTGCCGGCATATTCAATATGCTGACCTACACGGCTGCAACGTCTTATGTTGCAGATACTTTTCTTCGACGAGTAAGAGTACGATTCAGGGTCACGGTCTACACTCAACTTGCCGTTGGTGTTTATTGGGACTCCACTCCCTTGACCGCTTCCGCTGAGATATTTAAGGTATATATCAGCCTTCCGCTATTTTACATGTGATTGCACTTTGATATATACATTGATGTACTGTGTGTGCCAGCATACTGATCCAGGGATGGCACAGATACACAAAGGCTTGACTCGTTTTGAGTCGGCTCGCTACACCCTACTTCCAACTTTCCACCGGAACTCACCCAGTTGATTCAGCAACAGAATACCCTGATGCAGCTGATCATCCAGAACTAGAACAATAACAACAACCATCATCCACCCCAGGCCGACAATCTCACCCGTTTCCTGAGGTTGAACCCTCCGACTTTCTCCAGTAGCATTGAGCCCATTGTGGCAGACGATTGGCTCCGCAAGATGGAGCGGGAGCTTATCACTTCTGGTTGTACTGAAGCTGAGAAGGTGCGCTTTGCCACGCATCAACTTGAAGGCCCTGCAGCTGCATGGTGGGAGAACTACACCACCACATACCCCATTGCTGGTGTCACTTGGGAGCAGTTCAAGCAAGCCTTCCGCACCGCACATGTCTCAGCTGGTGCAATGAGTCTGAAGAAGCGTGAGTTTCGCAACTTACGCCAGGGAAATCGCTCTGTGGCTCAGTATGTCGATGAATTCAGCATGCTCGCCCGCTATGCACCTGGAGATGTGGCCGATGATGCGGCCAAGCAGGAAAAGTTCTTGGAGGGACTCAATGATAAGCTGAGCATTCAGCTGACTGTAGCCACCTTCAACAACTACCAGGAGCTGGTAGATAAGGCCCTCATCTTGGAGGGGAAACACTAGCAGATGGAGAACCGTAAGCGGAAGTATGGGAATGGAAAGTTCAACTCCGGCACTCAGCAGAAGCCTCGCTACACCCCCTATTCAGGGAATACCGGGACTGGATCCAGTAAGTTTGGAGGACACGTCCAGCATAACCACCCAGTGCACAACCATGGAGGCCACAACCATGGGGGAAATGGGAACCACCTCAACAACAGCAACTTCAAGAATGGCGGTACTGGCACTCAGCATCATTCAGCTCCAGCTCAGAAGGATCTGAATCACATCACCTGCTTCAAGTGTCAGAAGACGGGACACTATGCCACTGAATGTCCCCAGAACAAGCAGGGAAATGGAAACGGCAACGGCAATTCTGCAGCAAAGAAGCCCAATCCTTTTCCTCGAGCTCAGGTGAATCACATTGATGTTGAAGAGGTCTATGATCACCCCGATATTGTGGTTGGTAAGTTTTTGCTAAATTCACGTCCAGTATTGGTACTTTTTGATTCTGGTGCAACGCATTCATTCATATCAAGGGTAGTTGTGGAAAAGTATAGTTTACCAACTAGAACCCTCAGCCAGCCTATTAAGGTCAGTTCCCGAGGAGGCATGATGACAGCCGGGATAGGATGCCATGCTTTGAGTCTCAACATCGGGAACCATAATTTTCCCACCGACCTCATCGTATTAGAGTCCCAGGGATTGGATATAATCCTAGGCATGGATTGGTTGGCCAAGTATGAAGGGAATATTGATTGTGCCCTAAAGTCTATTTTGCTCACCACCCCCGAGCAAAAGAGGATTAAGTACGTGTCTCAGCGCCCGACACGGAGTAAACGAGTAAACTCTCTCACGGGAGTAGTCCAGGAGGAAGTACCGATTGTACAGGAATACCCAGATGTATTTCCGGAGGAATTGCCGGGCATGCCACCTGATAGAGAGATTGAGTTCCTGATCGAGCTATTACCCGGAACAGCCCCGATATCCAAGAGACCCTATAGGATGCCCGCAAATGACTTGGTAGAAATCAAGAAGCAAATTAAGGAGTTGTTGGACAAAGGGTATATTCACCCAAGTTCTTCACCTTGGGGAGCCCCAGTGCTCTTGGTTGAAAAGAAGGATAAGTCCTTGAGAATGGTTGTCGATTATCGTGCATTGAACGAGGTGACCGTCAAGAACAAGTACCCCTTGCCGATGATCAATGATCTGTTTGACTAGTTAGTTGGAGCCCGAATATTCTCCAAGATCGATCTTCGATCCGGGTACCATCAGCTGAAGATTCGTGAACAGGATATACCCAAGACAGCCTTCACCACTCGGTATGGCTTGTATGAGTACACGGTCATGTCATTTGGACTGACTAATGCTCCGGCATATTTTATGAATCTGATGAACAAGGTATTTATGGAATACTTGGACAAGTTTGTCGTGGTGTTCATCGATGACATACTCATATTCTCCAAGAACGAAGAGGAACACAAGGAACATCTGCGTCTAGTTCTGGAGAAACTTCGAGAGCATAAGTTGTATGCAAAGTTTAGCAAATGTGAGTTTTGGTTGAAGGAAGTCGGATTCCTCGGACACGTCATCTCAGGAGAAGGAATAGCAGTGGAACCTGCCAAGGTCGCATCAGTCACCGAATGGGTAGCACCCACTTCAGTCAAGGAGATCCGCAGTTTCCTCGGACTTGCCGGATATTACCGGAGGTTCATTGAGAATTTCTCAAAGATCGCCAAGCCCATGACAGAGTTGTTGAAGAAGGAGTCCAAGTATGTTTGGACTGAGGAATGTGAAACCAGTTTTCAAGAGTTGAAGAAACGTCTGGTTACAACCCCAGTGCTGATATTGCCGAACATTCGGAAGGATTTCCAGGTTTACTCTGACGCTTCTCATCAAGGACTTGGAGGAGTGCTCATGCAAGAAGGTAAAGTTGTAGCCTATGCATCCAGACAGCTCAGACCCCATGAGTTGAATTACGCCACACATGACTTGGAACTAGCAGCCGTAGTGCACGCTCTCAAGACCTGGAGGCATTTCCTGATCGGAAATAGTTGTGATGTTTACACTGATCACAAGAGCCTGAAATATATCTTCACACAGAAGGAGTTGAACCTCAGACAGAAGCGATGGCTAGAGTTGATCAAGGACTATGACATGAGATTGCATTATCACCCAGGCAAGGCAAATGTTGTAGCCGATGCGTTGAGCCGCAAGAGTTATGTGAACACACTCATGGTAGGAGGGTTACCCTAGGAGTTAGCCGATGATCTCCGAGAGCTCAAATTGGAAATAGTTCCAAGAGGATTTGTTGCCACACTGGAAATTCAATCCACTTTGACAGAAAATATCCGCGAAGCACAAAAATCAGACAAGGAGATAGCTGAGATTAAGCAGAAAATGAAAGACGGGAAGGCTAAAGGTTTTCGTGAGGATGAACACGGAACTTTATGGTTTGAGGATCGCATTTATGTGCCCAATGATCCCGAACTCACGAAGTTGATACTTCAGGAGGCCCATAATTCCCCGTACTCAATACACCCCGGCAACACCAAGATGTATCTGGATCTGAAAGAAAGTTTCTGGTGGACAGGAATGAAGAAAGACATTGCCGAGTTCGTAGCAATATGCGATGTTTGTCAGCGAGTAAAAGCCGAGCATCAGAAGCCAGCAGGTTTGCTCCAACCTCTGCCGATACCCGAGTGGAAATGGGAAAAGCTTGGTATGGACTTCATCACAGGATTACCCAGGACCCGTTCTGGCTATGATTCTATTTGGGTTGTGGTCGATCGTTTGACCAAGGTAGCTCACTTCATTCCTGTGAAGACTACTTACACGAGTGCCAAGCTGGCCAAGATATATATGACCAGGATCGTATGTCTGCACGGAGTACCGAAGAGCATTGTGTCAGATAGAGGGACTCAGTTCACATCAAAATTTTGGCACCAACTGCATGAAACCTTGGGAACGAGATTGGAGTTCAGTACAGCTTTTCACCCACAGACAGATGGACAGACCGAGAGAGTCAATCAGATTCTGGAGGACATGTTGAGAGCTTGCGCACTAGACTATGGGTCTAGTTGGGATGACAATTTGCCTTATGCCGAGTTCTCATACAACAAGAGCTACCAGACTAGTCTGAAGATGGCCCCTTTCGAAGCTCTATACGGAAGGAGGTGCAGAACACCGTTGATGTGGGATGGAGTTGGAGACCGACAACTTTTTGGTCCCGACCTTATCCGAGATTCTGAAGAGAAGATCAAGCTAATTCGTGACCGACTCAAGATAGCTCAGTCCAGGCAGAAAATTTATGCTGACAGCAAACGCAAGGAAGTAACATAGGAAGTGGGAGACCGAGCATATCTTCGGGTGTGAAAGGAAAGTTAGCACCCCGTTTCATTGGTCCCTACAAAATTCTTGAACGTAGAGGCGAAGTTGCATATAAACTGGAACTGTCGGAAGGATTGTCCGGAGTTCATGATGTCTTCCATGTTTCCGAGTTGAAGAAATGCCACGCTGAGATGGCCGATGTTCCGTTGAGAGATACAGTGCCCCTAGGGGCCATACAGCTTGAGAGTGATCTGACGTATGAGGAGAAACCCGTCAGGATTCTCGAGACTGCCAACAGAGTTACCCGCAGCAAGATCATCAAGTTCTGCAAGGTGTTGTGGAGCCACCACACCGAGGAAGAAGCCACCTGGGAACGAGAAGAGGATCTTCGTCGAGACCACCCGCACCTATTTTCTAGCCAACCCGAATCTCGAGGGCGAGATTCAGCTTAAGGTGGGTAGGTTTGTAACATCCCAATTTTCCTAATTGGGAATGTTTTACATTGTAGCTAAGCATCTATGCATATTGATTTAAATAAAGTTTGCATTTGAATTCTTTTGACTTTTGCTTTTGCATTTCTATTTTTTTCTTCACACGAGAAGTGTCGGGAAATGATCTCTTGCACGCAAGAGAGAGTGGAGGAAAATGACCCTCCAAAATGTGAAACATCTCTGAAATATTTGGAGCCAAGAAAGCCAAAGTTTTATCGTGAAAATAATTGCAAAAAGAAAATATAGCATAAGGGATTTTTTTCTGAAAAAAAACACTTTTTTACGTTTTTATTTTTTCATTGGAAAAATGTTAAACGTGTAGAGATTTTTTTCTGAAAATTTTGGTATATAATATCCCATATTAATTATTTTATTTGTATCCTTTTTATTCCCTTTTAGTTTCTGTTTTATTAAAAAGGCTAAATAGGAATATATTTTTTTGTTTGGTAAACGCCCGAGCGTGATATACCCGATCTAGGCCGATCCCCTTTAGCCGGGATCCAGATCCACTTCGGATCGGCCACCGACCCACGGCCTCACCTCTCTATCTCCCTGCCAGGCAGGCCCCCCTGGCCGAACCGCCACCCTCCCCGGATCTCCCTCTCCTTCCCTCCCGAGCGCCACCTCTCCGCTATAAAGCCCCCCTGCCCCTCCTCGCCCCGTTCCCCCCAAGAGCCGAGCCCCCCCTCACCCCACGCCACCGCGCCGCCTCGCCGGACTTCGGCAGCCCATCCGAAGCCTCCCCGAGCTCCTGCCACTCTTCCTCGTCGCCCCAGCGCCAACCGACGCCGCCAGAGGCACGCACGACATCTCCTCCACCGTCCTGACCCCTCCGCCACCGCCGCAGGCCACCGGAGCTACCTCCCCAACCTCAACCACCTTCGGCCGCCGCCTCAGACCTTGCCGGAGTTCATCTCCACCGTGGTGAGCTTTTTCCCCCTCCTCCACCGTTAGATCAAGAACCAACGCGTAGGATTAGAACTACATACCCCTTCGGTCTCTTAAATAAAACCGACCGGGTTTTCTTCACTTATTATTTAGCCAGAGAGCTTTTGTTTAATTTGCGGCCGTCCGCTAGTTAGTCATCGCAGGGCACACCTTATAGCCACTCAGGACGCACCACGTGGACCCCCTGTTCACTATTTAGGTTTTTCCTTTCTTTCAGTGTTAATTCTGAAACAGAGAGAGTTTCAATTTTGCTTTTGCTCATAACTTTTGATCCACAACTCCAATGAGGTTGATACTTTTTCCATTAGATCAAAAAAATTCTGTAGTTTTTAAAAACATATAATTTGTCTATGTTTGAAATTTTCAAATTTGAATTAGATCAGATTTAGATTAAACCTTGTTTTGCTTATTCCAGGAGTTAAAAAATGATTTTGATTTGATTCTTTTTGCTACTGCTTCCTAGTGATTATATCTTACTGTGGTATAAGTTTAAAAAAAATTAAATATTTTTACTTGGGGGTTTAACAAAAACAAGTTTCTGCCTTAGTGACTTATAGTGAATTCTTTCACTTAGGCCATAGCAACTATTTACTTGTGATGTTATTTTTACTTCTTGTTTGATTGTAGTGCTTATGGTGTGTATTTGTTTGTATCGGTAGATCACCCGGAGTGCGAAGCTTGTTACTTAGAAGCGCTCGACCAAGACAACTATCATCAAGGCAAGTCATTTTGATCATACTATCTCCTATGTTTTTTGATGCATGGTAGTTTCACCTTTCTTTGCCCAATTGCATGCTGCTTAGGTACTTGGAAATTTTATTATAGGTTGTAGTATCATGTGGTAGGCACACAACAACCCCGATACTTGGCCCCGGGACGACAAATTTCATATTTCTATGCTTGAGTAGACGGGATTTTGGTTGAGTGCATAACACGAGTGATGCGAGGTTGATTAAATAATCAAGACCGGTTAAGACAAGATTTTCAAGACCTCGTGATGCAAATGCAACTCTGGGTGAAGGACGGTTGATCGGCTCCCTGGAGAAACCAGTGGATGACCCGGGATGCTGGAGACAGCCATGACATCTTGCGGACAGCTTCACCCAGGCTCGAAGAGACGGACGGAGGCTTCAAGACCCAAGGCTTACCTGCACAGGCACAAGTCATTATGGGCTCTGGCTTGGTTGGACAACGCGGCGACTCTGGACGGGCGATGCTAGCAAATGTAGAAGAACGGTAGGAATGGATGGGCACCGATAGGGATTCAGAGGGACCCGTTGAAAGACCATGTTTTGATCATCCGGTCTTCAAACACCCTGAAGTGCGAGGACATACTCGGAGGCGATCAAATCTTGTGGGGAACGTGTGCAAAACTCTGCACAGTGCCCAACCTAATCGATTAGCCGTGTCCACGTCATGGACAACTTGAGCCGAAGGCATTGAAATTCCCCTGAACTCTCGACACAACTTAATAATGATGTGGGTATTAACAACAAATGAGGTACGAGAATTGGTTGGCGGAACCATCTCGTTAACAACAAACAATGTAGTAATATTTTGCTTCCAGCCCCTTATTTGTTGTAGGGGAAAATTGGCTTTATGCAAAACTTATAGCCCCACCTGCCAAATATGCATGTAGAGATAGTTGATTATTATTTTACCCCTCTCTTTGATGACTTGCCGGCATATTCCATATGCTGACCTACATGGCTGCAACGTATCATGTTGCAGAGTACTTTTCCAACCAGGAGTGAGGCTACGATCTACGCTCAGCGACATGCCCTGGAGTCGGATGGACTCGTCTACCAGATGCTTCCGCTAGTCTTCGTTAGATATCTCATGAGATGGCCTTCAGCCACTTTATTGTAATCCATTATTGTAATAAAGTACTCGTTATGAGATTTCGATTAATAAAGCTGTGTGATTGAACTCTTGATATATACATTGATGTACTGAGTGTGTACCAGCATGATCTTGGGATGGTACGGAAACACCAGAGGCTTGACTCATCTTGAGTCGGGTCGCTACACATGTCATCTTGCTTAAGGTGTTACTTTGTTTGTTATGAACTCAATACATTAGATGCATGCTGGATAGCGGTCAATGTGTGGAGTAATAGTAGTAGATGCAGAAAGTATCGGTGTAGTTGTCTCGAACGTGATGCCTATATGTATGATCATTGCCTTAGATATCGTCATGACTTTGCGCGATTCTATCAATTGCTCGACAGTAATTCGTCCACCCACCGTAATACTTGCTATCATGAGAGAAGCCTCTAGTGAACACTATGGACCCCGGGTCTACTTCACATCATATATTCAGATCTAAAAAAATACCAAAAATACTTTGTTGCACTTTTCACCTTCAGATCTCACCTTGCAAATAATCGTGAAGGGATTGACAACCCCTTTTTAGCGTTGGGTGCAAGTTTGTTTGTTTTTTCGCAGGTTCATTGGTGCCTCATCTTGATACTCCTACTGGATTGATACCTTGGTTCTCAAACTGAGGGAAATACTTATCGCTACTTTGCAGAATCACCCTTTCTTCTTCAAGGGAAAAACGAACGCAAGCTCAAGAGGTAGCAAGAAGGATTTCTGGCGCCGTTGCCGGGGAGTATTCAAGTGAAGCATATCGAAGTAACTATCACAAACTCATCTCTTGCATTTACATTATTTGCCTTTTGCCTCTCGTTTTCCTCTCCCCCACTTCTGAAAAAACAAAATTTACAAAAATATTTGCCTTTTTTGTTCGCCCTTTCTTTCGCTTGCTTTCTGTTTGCTTGTGTTGCCATGTGCCTTCAATATGCTTGCATCTTTGCTTGCTAAGTATCTATTGATATGGATCCTCATCCACTTGCTAATCTTTTCAAGAGATCCAATTATGTTGAACCATTTGCTAGTGAGTTTTGTGCACTAGATTATCTTTATGAAGTTTTGCTTGAGATGCGTGAATCTGAAAATTTCGATGAAGAAATTTATGAAGTGATTCATGAGGGCTCCTTGAATGAAAAGCATGATTGCAATAGTTTCACTATGAATTCTATTAATGTCAATCATGCTAAAAATATGCAAAACCCTAAGCTTGGGGATGCTAGTTTTGCTATATCCACTACTTGTTGCAATGATCATGATTGGGGTGATGATTTTTCTTATGATCTTAAAAATTTGTTTAAGCCTCATCATGAATATGATACTTGCAATAATATTCAAAGTGGGTTTGGAGAAGTCATGACTTTAGTTGATGATAATCCCACTATTTTTGAAGAGCGTCAATTTTGCATGCATGTGGATCATGAAAAGAATATCCTTTGTGATAGCTATATTGTTGAATTTGAATATGATCCAACATGTATTTGTTATGAGAGAGGAAAATATTGTGGTAGAAACTTTCATGTTACTAAATTACCTCTCGTTATGTTGAGATTGATATTGTCTCTTTCTTCTTCCTTGCATATGGTAGCTATTGGTTGTCTTGATAATTTGTTTTCCTATAAAATGCCTATGCATCGGAAGTATGTTAGACTTAGATGTGATTTTCACATGCTTTATGATGCTCTCTTTGTGCTTCAATTCTTGTCTTTTGTGTGAGCATCATTGAATTATCAATGCCTAGCTAAGGGCGTTAAACGATAGCGCTTGTTGGGAGGCAACCCAATCAATAAATTTATTTTTCCTTTTTGCTTTGTGTTTTGTTGTGTCCACACCATCATAATTTTGTTATGATTGTGTTTTTAATGTTCCAATTAGTGTTTGTGCCAAGTAGAACCTTTATGATTAGTTTTGGTGATAGTTGTTTAATCATGCTGAAAAAGACAGAAACTTTGTGGTCACGAAATTATTTTTAATTCCTATCCAAAAAGAGATTTTGAGTTAATTCGTTTTTCTTCCGATTGATATGCGAATTGCCCTCATTGTCATAATTTTTCAGAATTTTTGGGATACCAGAGGTATACGAAATATACATATTGGTACAGACTGATATGTTTTTAACAGATTCTGTTTTTGTTGTGTTGATTGCTTATTTTGATGAGACTATGGTTAGTATCGGGGGGTACTAGCCATGGAAAAGTGAGAATATAGTAATATAACATCAATCTAAATAGAAATCAAGTTTACTACAGTACCTAAAGAGTTGGTGGTTTGTTTTCTTATGCTAATGATATCACGAGTTTCTGTTTAAGTTTTGTGTTGTGAAGTTTTCAAGTTTTGGGTGATGCTCTTATGGACAATGGAACAAAGAGTGGAAAGAGATTAAGCTTGGGGATGCCCATGTCATCCCAAGACAAATTCAAGGACACCAAAAAGCCTAAGCTTGGGGATGCCCCGGGAAGGCATCCCCTCTTTCGTCTTCAATCCATCGGTAACGTTACTTGGAGCTATATTTTTATTCACCACATGATATAAGGTTTGCTTGGAGCGTCGTGTATTATAGGATTCTTTTCTTTTTGTTTTGTCACAATCATCCTTGATGCACACCTTTTTGAGAGGGACATGCACTCATCGTGAAATTGTTAGAATACTCAATGAGCTTCACTTATATCTTTTGAGCTAGATAATTTTGCTCTAGTGCTTCACTTAAATCTTTGTAGAGCACGGCGGTGTCATATTTTGTAGAAATAAAAACTCCCGATCTTCACTTGTACCATTTTGAGAGTGCTCTCTCTAAGTAACTTGGTAATTGGCATGTGCTAAGAAATTAGTCCTAAATATGACAGGCATCCAAAGAGGATATAATAAAAACTTTCATATTCAAGTGCATTGATTAGTAAGAGAAGTTTGATTCCTCACAATTAGTTTTGAGTTATGGATATGGTGATATTAGAGTTATGTTAGTAGGGTGTCGTGAATCTAGAAATACTTGTGTTGAGGTTAGTGATTCCCGTAGCATGCACGTATGGTGAACCGCTATGTTAGGAAGTCGGAGCAATATTGATTTATTGATTGTCATCCTTTGTGTGGCGGTCGGGATCGTGCGATGGTTAACACCTACCAACCCTTCCCCTAGGAGTATGCGTTTAGCACTTTGTTTTGATTACTAATAAAACTTCCGCAATAAGTATATGAGTTCTTCATGACTAATGTGAGTCCATGGTATAGATACACTCTCACCTTTCCACCATTGCTAGCCTCTCTAGTACCGTGTAACTTTCGCCGATGCACAAATCCACCATATATCTTCCTCAAAACAGCCACCATACCTACCTGTTATGGCATTTTCATAGCCATTCCGAGATATATTGCCAGGCAACTCCCACCATTCCGTCTCAAGACATGTGCCGTCACTTTCATATTGCCATTGCATGATCGTAAGATAGCTAGCGAGATGTTTCAACGTCATACGCTAAGCTAGATCGTTGCACATCCCGATACAATGCCGGAGGCATTTCATATAGAGTCATCATTGCTCTAAGTATTGAGTTGTAAGTAAATAAAAGTGTGATGATCATCATTATTAGAGCATTGTCTCATGTGAGGAAATAAAAAAAGAGGCCAAAGATGCCCACCAAAAAAATGAAAAAAAAGAGGCCAAATAGCCCAAAAAAATGAGAGAAAAAGAGAGAAGGGGCAATGCTACTATCTTTTTCCACACTTGTGCTTCAAAATAGCACCATGTTCTTCATGATAGAGAGTCTCTTGTTTTTTCACTTCCATATACTAGTGGGAATTTTCATTATATAACTTGGCTTGTATATGCCAATGATGGGCTTCCTCAAAATTTTCCTAGGTCTTCGTGAGCAAGCAAGTTGGGTGCCCACCCACTAGTTTTCTTTTTGAGCTTTCATACACTTATAGCTCTAGTGCATCCGTTGCATGGAAATCCCTACTCATTCACATTGATATCTATTGATGGGCATCTCCATAGCCCATTGATACGCCGAGTTGATGTGACCATCTCCTCCTTTTTGCCTCACAACCTCCACCACACTCTATTCCACCTATAGTGCTATATCCATGGATCACTCTCATGTATTGCGTGAGAGTTGAAAAGGTTTGAGAAAGTAAGAGTGCGAAAACAATTGCTTGGCCAATACCGGGGTTGTGCATGATTTAAATTCGTTGTGTGGGGATGATAGAGCATAGCCAGACTATATGATTTTGTAGGGATAACTTTCTTTGGCCTTGTTATTTCAAAAGTTCATGATCACTTTGCTAGTATGCTTGAAGTATTATTGTTTTCATGTCAATAGTAAACTATTGTTTTGAATCTTACGGATCTGAACATTCATGCCACAAGAAAGAAGTTACAAAGAACAAATATGTTATGTAGCATTCCACATCAAAAAATCGGTCTTTATCACTTCCCTACTCGGGGACCAGAAGGAGTTAAGCTTGGCGATGCTTGATACGTCTCCAACATATCTATAATTTTTGATAGTTCCATGCTATTATCTTGTCAACTTTGGATGTTTTATATGCATGAATATGCTATTTTATATCTTTTTGGGGACTAACCTATTAACTTAGTTCCAAGTGCCAGTTTATGTTTTTCCGTGTTTTTGACCTTTTTCAGAAAAGAATATTAATTGGAGTCCAAACGGAATAAAACCTTCAGGATGATTTTTTCCATAACAGAAGATATGAGGGGACTTGAGAACCAAGGCAGGAGACCTCGTGGGAGATCACAAGCCCCCTAGGCGCGGCCTAGGGGGCGCGCCTGGCAGGCTTGTGGGCCCCACGTGACTCCTTTGCCCTACCTATTTTGCCTATAAATTCTCTAAAATCCCGAAACCAAAGAAGAGAGACACGAAAATACTTTTCCGCCGCCGCAAGCTTCTGTCTCTACAAGATCCCATCTGGGGACCGTTCTGGTGCCCTGCCGGAGGGGGATTCGGATACGGAGGGCTTCTTCATCAACACCATTGCCTCTTCGATGATGTGTGAGTAGTTCACCACAGACCGTCGGGTCCATAGCTAGTAGCTAGATGGCTTCTTCTCTCTCTTGGATCTTCAATACAAAGTTACCCATGATCTTCATGGAGATCTATCCGATGTAACTTTCTTTTGCGGTGTGTTTGTCGAGATCCGATGAATTGTGGATTTATGATCAGATTATCTATGAATATTATTTGAGTCTCCTCTGATCTCTTATATGCATGATTTCGTATCCTTGTAATTCTCTTCGAGTTATGGGTTTCGTTTTGCCAACTTGATCTATAATTCTTGCAATGGGATAAGTGCTTGGTTTTGGGTTCATCCGTGCGGTGTCCTCACCCAGTGGCAGAAAGGGTAGCGAGGCATGCATCGTGTTGTTGCCATCAAGGGTAAAAAGATATGTTTTATATCATATTGCATGAATTCATCCCTCTACATCATGTCATCTTGCTTAAGGCGTTACTCTATTTGTTATGAACTCAATACACTAGATGCATGCTGGATAGCGGTCAATGTGTGGAGTAATAGTAGTAGATGCAGAAAGTATCGGTCTACTTGTCTCGGACATGATGCCTATATGTATGATCATTGCCTTAGATATTGTCATGACTTTGCGCGATTCTATCAATTGCTCGACAATAATTCGTTCACCCACCGTAATACTTGCTATCATGAGAGAAGCCTCTAGTGAACACTATGGCCCTCGGGTCTACTTCACATCATATATTCAAATCTACAAAAATACCAAAAATACTTTGTTGCACTTTTCACCTTCAGATCTCACCTTGCAAATAATCATGAAGGGATTGACAACCCCTTTTTCGCGTTGGGTGCAAGTTTGTTTGTTTTTGTGTAGGTTCATTGGTGCCTCATCTTGATACTCCTACTGGATTAATACCTTGGTTCTCAAACTGAGGGAAATACTTATCGCTACTTTGCTGCATCACCCTTTCCTCTTCAAGGGAAAAACCAACGCAAGATCAAGAGGTAGCACGTATCAAGAACCCTACACGAGGTGGCGAAAGATTTCCTGCCTCCTAGGGCCCCTAAGAGGCCTTGCAAAAGCAAGGTCATTTCTCTCGACAACTGTCCTGATTCTGACGACGAGCCGGGGAGTTCGAGATGGTTCCTCGCCGAGCCCCCACGGTCAAACCCCTGGCTCAAAGGTATGAAATCCGATGACTTTGTTGAGTGAATTTATACCGAGTTCTATATTAATTGGTCGGCATGTATCTTTACTTATCACAGCCCCGTCCGAGATCTGCCAATGGATCAGGTCTCGGAGGGAGATTTGCTGCTAGCTGAGTTGGCGGAGAGTGGGAACGCGTCCCGCACCTCCCTTCCCCAGGACATCGAGGAGGCCGTGGAGGTGGCTTCCCATCAAACCTCGCTTAATGCGAGGGGCGAGGAGGTGATGGCCGAGGTAAACACCTCGAACGCTAGAGACTGTGAGGTTCCACCCACCAATGACATACCAGCCAGCGAGGGCGAGGAGACCCTAGCCGCGACCAACTTTCCCGTCGTTGCATCCCAGAAGATAGGCCCCTCAAAGAACGGAAGCGAGGGCCAAACTTCGCCCGAGCTGCCCCAATGAGTTCGGTGCCTTCCTCAGTGCAACCCGCACCAGAATGGGATACGACCGAGGGGTCGGCAATAATGGAGGAGATCCTAGCTGACTCCTCTATTGCTGATGAACATCGCACCCCAATGCGTGTGGTGTTGTGGAACATTTAGTCCGTTAACTATAGACTGAATGAAGCCTTCACCGTCTTATTGACACGCTTTAAGGTAAAACCGCTCATTTGTGAATATTGTTCTATATATTTTAACTATACCTTTACTGGTATGTGATAACCCACAAGTATAAGGGATTGCAACAGTTTTCGAGGGTAGAGTATTCAACCCAAATTTGTTGATTCGACACAAGGGGAAGCAAAATAATATTCTCGAGTATTAGCAGTTGAGTTTTCAATTCAACCACACCTGAAAGACTTAGTATCTGCAGCAAAGTTTCAGTAGCAAAGTAGCGTGATAGTAATAGTAGCAGCGGTAACAGTAGCAGTAGTGACAGCAACAGTAGTGACAGCAGCAGTAGTGACAGAAGTAGCGGCAAAGTAACGTAGCAAGGACCAGTAGGAAAAACTCATAGGCATTGGATCAGTGACGGATAATTATGCCGGATGACATTCATCATGCAACAGTTATAACATGGGGAGATATGTAACTAGCTCCAGTTCGTCAATGTAATGTAGGCATGTATTCCGTATATAGTCATACGTGCTTATGGAAAAGAACTTGCATGACATCTATTGTCCATCCCTCCCATGGCAACGGGGTCCTAATGGAAACTAAGGGATATTAAGGTTCTCCTTTTAATAAAGAACCGGAACAAAGCATTAGCACTTGGTGAATACATGAACTCCTCATACTATGGTCATCTCCGGGAGTGGTACCGGTTATTGTCACTCCGGGGTTGCCGGGTCATAACACTTAGTAGGTGACTACAACTTGCAAGATAGGATCAAGAACACGCATATATTGATGAAAACATAATAGGTTCAGATCTGAAATCATGGCACTCGGGCCCTAGTGACAAGCATTAAGCATGGCAAAGTAGTAGCAACATCAATCTCAGAACATAGTGGATACTAGGGATCAATCCCCATCAAAACTAACTCGATTACATGATAGATCTCATCCAACCCATCACCGTCCAGCAAGCCTACGAAGAGGTTACTCATGAACAATGAAGAGCATCATGGAATTGGTGATGAAGGAAGGTTGGTGATGACGAAGGCATCGATTCTCCCTCTCCGGAGCCCAGAACAGACTCCAGATCTGCCCTCCAGAGGAAGAACAGGTGGTGGCGGCGGCTCCGTATCGTAATACGCGATGAACTCTTTTCCCTGATTTTTTTCCGGGCGAAAGAGACTAAATAGAGCTGGAGTTGGAGGCGGCGGAGCCCCGAGGGGCTCACAAGCCTGCCAGGCACGGTCGGGGGGGGGGGGCGCCTCCTGGGCTTGTGGGCTCCTCGCTCCACGTCTCCGGTTGATTCTTGTCCCAGTATTTTTTTTATATTCCACAAAAAATCTTCGTAAATTTCCAGGTCATTCCGAGAACTTCTGTTTCTGCGCAAAAACAACACGATGGCAATTCTGCTGAAAATAGCGTTAGTTCGGGTTAGTTCCATTCAAATCATGCAAATTAGAGTCCAAAACAAGGGCAAAAGAGTTTGGAAAAGTAGATACGATGGAGACGTATCAGTATGACAGCCCCTGAGCCAGGGGTGAGTTTGAAAAACTCAGCCATTACTCAAAAAGGGAAATATAAAATTACCCGAAGACTTTGCTTAAATTGTTTGTTTTAAGAAACTTGGTCAAGCATAGTTAGCTTACTAGGCCGAGAATATGCTCACGGATTGTGCACCTTGCAGGCCTCATCATCACCTGCCAATGCTAATGCATTGGAAATTAGCCGAACTTAATTGGAAACTACGGATGTTCGATGAAGAGCTTGACCGTGTCAATGGTCGTCTTGACAAGAAGAAGGGTCAGTTGCATGCGATTGTTATATTTTAGTAATACTTGACGGAGTATCCTGGCCCTGCCTAGTGACCTTCGTCATTTTGTTCTTGACTAGTAGCCCAAGATAAAGAGCTTGAAAAGCTTAGAGCCGAGGTGGAGTGGGTCAAACAAGGGGCCGCTTCCCACAAGGCGGTCAGCCAAACAAACGACCGCCGAGCTGGACACCTTCAAGATCGTCAGCAAGCAACATGAGGCCAGGGTGACCAACAAGAGCTAAAGGAGGCGAGCTTGAAGTGCGATGCCTTGGAGCAAAAAGCCAAAGATCAAGCGGCCAAGCAAACCAAGCTATCCGCCGAGCTCCAATCAGAGCGGGTGGAGCGGAGGTTTTATGAAGAAGAGGTGCGCCAGGCCAAGTTTATGGCAATCGGTAAGCCATACTTACTACAGTGTGCCTTTGGTAGAAACCGGTTTCCCTTTCTCACGCGGATATGGCATTCCGCACGCACCTTCACCAACCTCCCATAGAGTGCGACGGATGCGGCCAAGTACTTTGCGGCTCATGATGGGGATGCTGAGCAGCGGCTATTCTGGGCTTAGTGTGAGACCCCTGAGACTAACCCCAATCTAAGCTACCAGATGAAGCAGCTCCTAGAGCTACACAGGATGGCCGAGCTGGCTATGAAGGACATGTGTGTCCGGTTGTGGCCTACCAAGCCCTTACCGAACAACTACTTCACCCTGGTGCGGAAGCTGATCGATGTCGCGCCTCGGATCGAAGCCCTATAGCGTTGTGCATGTATAGAGGGGGTTTGGATGGCCTTTGCGTGCACGATGGTTCACTTCCCGGGGTGAAGCCACTGAAGATGGCTACTGACCCGTCGCGTGCCAGAAAGGAGCACACGCGCCCCGAGCTGTACTTCGTTGCTGCTATGGATGGTCCTCGGGCTCCAAGGATGTAATATTAAAATAAATATATGTTGATGTACCCAGGGACAATCTGTTTAAGCAATACATGTTCTAAGTTAAGTATGTTTTTTATTATTTTAATTCCTTTCATGGCCGTTTTTAATCTCAAAGTTGCCAGCGTCGGCTTCAGCCCCCATGTAGATACTACTCGGGGTGTTTCTGTTGTAGAACGTTGCATTTGAAACAAAAAAATTCCTACGCACACGAAGACCTATAATGGTGATGATCACCTACAAGAGGGAGATCGGATCCACATACCCTTGTAGATCGCTAAGTGGGAAGTGTTAAGAAACGCGGTTGATGTAGTGGAACTTCTCCGCGATCCAAATCGTCGCCGTCCCATGATTCGTCCCGATCTAGCACCGAACGAACTGCACCTCCGCATTCAGTACACGCATAGCTCGATGACGATCTCCGCCTTCTTGATCCAGCAAAAAAGACAAAGAGGTAGCTGAATTCTCCGGCAGCACGAGGGTGTGGCGGTGATGATGGTGGACCTACTCTGGCAGGGCTTCGTCGTGTCGTACCGATCTAGCTGCGAGGTGTCACGGAGTAGTGGAGGGAGAGAGGGCTGCACAAAGGCTTGAGGTGCAAAAACCCTCTCAAACCTCCACTATATATAGGAGGAACCAAGGGGAGGGTTCCTTGCCTCCTACTCCAAGGAGGAGGCTTCGGCCGAAGCAAGGAGGGAGGAGTCCTCCTCCAATTAGGTTTGGTGGAGGACTCCTTCCTATCTTGTCCACCTCTTTCCTTGTATTCCTATTTTTTTGCCTTGGCCGAAATAGGCTTATTGGGCTGGCCTCACCAGCCCACAAAGGGCTGGTGCGCCACCCATGGGCCTATTAGGTCCTCTCCCGGGTGGGTGGCCCCTCCCGGTAAAACCTCGAAACCCATTCGTCACTCCCAGTACTTTACCGTTAATGCCCGAAATCTTTTCGGAAGACAAATGCAAAAATCCTATATATCAATCTTCTTTTCAGACCATTACGGAGACACTCGTGATGTCCGAGATCTCATCTTGGACTCTGAATAACATTCGGTTACCAACATCAATAATTCAACTATACCGAAAATGTCACCGGACCTTAAGTGTGCAGATCCTGCGGGTTCGGGAACTATGTAGACATGACCGAGACACTCTCCGGCCAATATCCAATAGCGGGAGCTGGACGCCCATATTGGATCCTACATATTCTATGAAGATCTTATCGGTTGAACCTCTATGTCAAGGATTCACACAATCTCGTATAGCATTCCCTTTGTCCTTCGGTATGTTACTTGCCCGAGATTCGATCATCAGTATCGCCATACCTATTTCAATCTCGTTACCGGCAAGTCTCTTTACTCATTCCATAATACAAGATCCCGTGGCTAACTGTTTAGTCACATTGCTTGCAAGGCTTGTTTGTGATATTGTATTACTAAGTGGGCCCTGAGATACCTCTCCGTCACACGGAGTGACAAATCCCAGTCTTGGTCCATGCTAAGTCGACGGACACCTTCGGAGATGACTTCAGAGTACCTTTATAGTCACCCAGTAATGTTGCAACGTTTGATACACACAAGGCATTCCTACGGTGTCAGTGAGTTACATGCTCTCATGGTCATTGGAATGTATACTTGACATGCAGAAAACAATAGCAACAAAATGACACGGTCGTATGCTAAGTTTATAGTTTGGGTCTTGTCCATCACATCATTCTCCTAATGATGTGATCCCGTCATCAAGTGACAACGCTTGTCTATGGCTAGGAAACCTTAACCATCCTTGTGTAGGGGAACGTCACATGGGAAACAGAAATTTTCCTACGCGCACGAAGACCTATCATGGTGATGTCCATCTACGAGTGGGGATGAGTGATCTACGTACCCTTGTAGACCGTACAGCAGAAGCGTTAATGAATGCGGTTGATGTAGTGGAACGTCCTCACGTCCCTCGATCTGCCCCGCGAACAATCCCGCGATCAGTCCCACGATCTAGTACCGAACGGACGGCACCTCCGCGTTCAGCACACGTACAGCTCGACGATGATCTCGGCCTTCTTGATCCAGCAAGAGAGACGGAGAGGGAGAAGAGTTCTCCGGCAGCGTGACGGCGCTCCGGAGGTTGGTGATGACCTTGTCTCAGCAGGGCTCCGCCCGAGCTCCGCAGAAATGCGATCTAGAGGAAAAACCATGGAGGTATGTGGTCGGGCTGCCGTGGAAAAGTCGTCTCAAATCAGCCCTAAAACATCCGTATATATAGGTGCGAGAGGGGGGCCTTGCCTTGGGGCTCAAGGGGCCCCAAGGGGGTCGGCCGAGCCAAGGGGGGAAGGTCTCCCCCCCAAACCGAGTTGGACTTGGTTTGGTGGGTGGGAGTCCTTCCTTCCCTTCCCACCTCCTCCTTTTTTTTCTTTCTCTTTGATTTTTGTTCCAATGCGCATAGGGCCCTTTTGGGCTGTCCCACCAGCCCACTAAGGGCTGGCGCGCCACCCTCAAGGCCTATGGGCTTCCTCGGGGTGGGTTGCCCCCCCCCCCCACGGTGAACTCCCGGAACCCATTCGTCATTCCCAGTACATTCCCGGTAACTCCGAAAACCTTCCGGTAATCAAATGAGGTCATCCTATATATCAATCTTTGTTTCCGGACCATTCCGGAAACCCTCGTGACGTCCGTGATCTCATCCGGGACTCCGAACAACATTCGGTAACCAACCATATAACTCAAATACGCATAAAACAACGTCGAACCTTAAGTGTGCAGACCCTGCGGGTTCGAGAACTATGTAGACATGACCCGAGAGACTCCTCGGTCAATATCCAATAGCGGGACCTGGATGCCCATATTGGATCCTACATATTCTACGAAGATCTTATCGTTTGAACCTCAGTGCCAAGGATTCATATAATCCCGTATGTCATTCCCTTTGTCCTTCGGTATGTTACTTGCCCGAGATTCGATCGTCAGTATCCACATACCTATTTCAATCTCATTTCCCGGCAAGTCTCTTTACTCGTTCCGTAATACAAGATCCCGCAACTTACACTAAGTCACATTGCTTGCAAGGCTTGTGTGTGATGTTGTATTACCGACTGGGCCCCGAGATACCTCTCCATCACACGGAGTGACAAATCCCAGTCTTGATCCATACTAACTCAACTAACACCTTCGAAGACACTTGTAGAGCATCTTTATAGTCACCCAGTTACGTTGCGACGTTTGATACACACAAAGTATTCCTCCGGTGTCAGTGAGTTATATGATCTCATGGTCATACGAATAAATACTTGACACGCAGAAAACAGTAGCAACAAAATGACACGATCAACATGCTACGTCTATTAGTTTCGGTCTAGTCCATCACGTGATTCTCCTAATGACGTGATCCAGTTATCAAGCAACAACACCTTGTTCATAATCGGAAGACACTGACTATCTTTGATCAACTGGCTAGCCAACTAGAGGCTTGCTAGGGACGGTGTTTTGTCTATGTATCCACACATGTAAATGAGTCTTCATTCAATACAATTATAGCATGGATAATAAACGATTATCTTGATACAGGAATTATAATAATAACTATATTTATTATTGCCTCTAGGGCATAATTCCAACAGTCTCCCACTTGCACTAGAGTCAATAATCTAGCCCTCACATCATCATGTGAATTACATTGTAATAAATCTAACACCCATACAGTTCTGGTGTTGATCATGCTTTGGCTGTGGAAGAGGTTTAGTCAGCGGGTCTGCTACATTCAGATCTGTGTGCACCTTGCATATATTTACGTCCTCTCCCTCGACGTAGTCGCGGATGAGGTTGAAGCGTCGTTTGATGTGTCTGGTCTTCTTGTGAAACCGTGGTTCCTTTGCTAAGGCAATGGCACCCGTGTTATCACAGAACAAGGTTATTGGATTCAGTGCGCTCGGCACCACTCCAAGATCCGTCATGAACTGCTTCATCCAGACACCCTCCTTAGCCGCCTCCGAGGCAGCCATGTACTCCGCTTCACATGTAGAATCTGCTACGACGCTTTGCTTGGAACTGCACCAGCTTACCGCACCCCCATTAAGAATAAATACGTATCAGGTTTGTGACTTAGAGTCGTCCGGATCTGTGTCAAAGCTTGCATCGACGTAACCTTTTACGGCGAGCTCTTCGTCACCTCCATACACGAGAAACATCTCCTTAGTCCTTTTCAGGTACTTCAGGATATTTTTGACCGCTGTCCAGTGATCCACTCCTGGATTACTCTGGAACCTACCTGCCATACTTATGGCCAGGCTAACATCCGGTCTAGTGCACAGCATTGCATACATGATAGAACCTATGGCTGAAGCATAGGGGATGGAGCGCATATGCTCTCTATCTTCATCAGTTGCTGGGCACTGAGTCTTACTCAATCTCGTACCTTGTAGAACTGGCAAGAACCTTTTCTTGGACTGTTCCATTTTGAACCTCTTCAAAACTTTATCAAGGTATGTGCTTTGTGAAAGTCCTATCAGGCGTTTTGATCTATCCCTATAGATCTTAATGCTTAGAATGTAAGCAGCTTCTCCTAGGTCCTTCATAGAGAAACTTTTATTCAAGTAACCTTTTATGCTCTCCAAAAACTCTACGTTGTTTCCAATCAGTAATATGTCATCCACATATAATATTAGAAACGCCACAGAGCTCCCACTCACTTTCTTGTAAATACAAGATTCTCCAACCACTTGTATAAACCCAAATGCTTTGATCACCTCATCAAAGCGTTTGTTCCAACTCCGAGATGCTTGCACCAGTCCATAAATGGATCGCTGGAGCTTGCACACCTTGTTAGCATTCTTAGGATCGACAAAACCCTCGGGTTGTATCATATATAACTCTTCCTTAAGGAAACCGTTAAGGAACGCCGTTTTGACATCCATCTGCCAGATTTCATAATCGAAAAATGCAGCTATTGCTAACATGATTCTAACGGACTTAAGCATCGCTACGGGTGAGAATGTCTCATCGTAGTCAATTCCTTGAACTTGTGAAAAACCCTTTGCCACAAGTCGAGCTTTATAAACGGTCACATTGCCGTCAGCGTCCGTCTTCCTCTTAAAGATCCATTTGTTCTGAATAGCCTTGCGACCCTCAGGTAGTACCTCCAAAGTCCACACTTTGTTCTCATACATGGATCCTATCTCAGATTTCATGGCTTCTAGCCATTTGTTGGAATCTGGGCCCACCATTGCTTCTTCATAATTTGCAGGTTCGTTGTTGTCTAACAACATGATTGATAAGACGGGATTACCGTACCACTCTGGAGCAGCACGTGATCTCGTCGACCTGCGTGGTTCGACAGAAACTTGAACTGGAGTTTGATGATCATCATCATTAACTTCCTCCTCAACCGGCGTCGCAACGACAGAGGTTTCCCCTTGCCCTGCGCCACCATCCAGAGGGATGAGAGGTTCGACAACCTCGTCAAGTTCTATCTTCCTCCCACTCAATTCTCTCGAGAGAAACTCCTTCTCGAGAAAAGCTCCGTTTTTAGCAACAAACACTTTGCCCTCGGATTTGAGATAGAAGGTGTACCCAACTGTCTCTTTTGGGTAACCTATGAAGACACACTTTTCCGCTTTGGGTTCCAGCTTTTCAGGCTGAAGCTTTTTGACATAAGCATCACATCCCCAAACTTTAAGAAACGACAACTTTGGCCTTTTGCCATACCACAGTTCGTATGGTGTCGTATCAACAGATTTTGATGGTGCCCTATTCAAAGTGAATGCAGTTGTTTCTAATGCATAACCCCAAAACGATAACGACAAATCAGTAAGAGACATCATAGATCGCACCATCTCTAATAGAGTACGATTACGACGTTCGGACACACCATTACACTGTGGTGTTCCAGGCGGTGTTAACTGTTAAACAATTCCACATTGTCTTAAGTGAGTACCAAACTCGAAACTCAGATATTCACCCCCACGATCAGACCGTAGGAATTTGATCTTCTTGTTACGATGATTTTCCACTTCACTCTGAAATTGTTTGAACTTTTCAAATGTTTCAGACTTGTGCTTCATCAAGTAGACATAACCATATCTACTTAAATCGTCAGTGAAGGTGAGAAAATAACGATATCCGCCGCGTGCCTCCACGCTCATCGGACCACACACATCGGTATGTATGATTTCCAACAAGTCACTTGCACGCTCCATTGTTCCGGAGAACGGAGTTTTAGTCATCTTGCCCATGAGGCATGGTTCGCATGTGTCAAGTGAATCAAAGTCAAGTGACTCCAAAAATCCATCAGCATGGAGTTTCTTCATGCGCTTTACACCAATATGACCTAAACGGCAGTGCCACAAAAATATGGTGCTATCATTGTTAACTCTAACTCTTTTGGTCTCAATGTTATGTATATGCGTATCGCTATCAAGATTCAATATGAACAATCCTCTCACATTCGGTGCATGACCATAAAAGATGTTACTCATAGAAATAGAACAACCATTATTCTCTGACTTAAAAGAGTAACCGTCTCGCAATAAACAAGATCCAGATATAATGTTCATGCTCAACGCAGGCACTAAATAACAATGACTTAAGTTCATCACTAATCCTGATGGTAACTGAAGTGACACTCTGCCGACGGCGATTGCATCAACCTTGGAACCATTTCCTACGCGCATCGTCACTTCATCTTTCGCCAGCCTTTGTCTATCCCGCAGTTCCTGTTTCGAGTTGCAAATATGAGCAACAGAACCGGTATCGAATACCCAGGCACTACTACGAGAGTCGGTTAAGTACACATCAATAACATGTATATCAAATATACCTGATTTTTCTTTGGCCGCCTTCTTATCTGCCAGATACTTGGGGCAATTGCGCTTCCAGTGACCCATACCCTTGCAATAGTAACACTCCGTTTCAGGCTTAGGTCCAGCTTTGGGTTTCTTCAGCGGATTGGCAACAGGCTTGCCGCTCTTCTTCGAATTACCCTTCTTGCCTTTGCCGTTTCTCTTGAAACTAGTGGTCTTATTCACCATCAACACTTGATGCTCTTTACGGAGTTCAGACTCTGCGACTTTCAACATCGCAAACAACTCGCTGGGTGACTTGTTCATCCCTTGCATGTTGTAGTTCAACACAAAGCCTTTATAGCTTGGCGGCAGTGATTGAAGGATTCTGTCAGTGATAGCCTCTTGCGGGAGTTCAATCCCCAGCTCGGCTAGACGGTTTGAGTACCCAGACATTTTGAGCACATGTTCACTGACAGACGAGTTTTCCTCCATCTTGCAAGCATAGAATTTATCGGAGGTCTCATACCTCTCGATCCGGGCATTCTTCTGAAAGATAAACTTCAACTCCTGGAACATCTCAAATGCTCCATGACGCTCAAAGCGACGTTGAAGTCCCGGTTCTAAGCCATACAAGACTGCACATTGAACTATTGAGTAGTCCTCCTTATGTGCTAACCAAGCGTTTTTAACATCCTGATCAGCCGTAGCGGGTGGTTCATCTCCTAGCGCAGCATTAAGGACATAGTCCTTCTTCCCAGCTTGTAAGATTAGCTTAAGATTACGAGCCCAGTCTACAAAGTTGCTTCCATCATCTTTCAACTTAGCTTCCTCTAGGAACGTATTAAAATTCAGGATGACTGTCGCGTGAGCCATGATCTACAACACAAATATATTCAAAGTGGACTTAGACTATGTTCAAGATAATTAGAGTTCAACTTAATCAAATTATTTGCTAAACTCCCACTCAAAAAGTACATCTCTCTAGTCATTTGAGTGGTTCATGATCCACCTACGCTATCTCAAGTCCGATCATCACGTGAGTTGAGTATAGTTTCAGTGGTAAGCATCCCTATGCTAACCATATCATCTATATGATTCATGATCGACCTTTCGGTCTCATGTGTTCCGAGGCCATGTCTGCACATGCTAGGCTCGTCAAGCTTAACCCGAGTGTTCCGCGTACGCAACTGTTTTGCACCCGTTGTATGTGAACGTTGAGTCTATCACACCCGATCATCACGTGGTGTCTCGAAACGACGAACTGTAGCAACGGTGCACAGTCGGGGAGAACACAATTTCGTCTTGAAATTTTAGTGAGAGATCACCTCATAATGCTACCATCGTTCTAAGCAAAATAAGGTGCATAAAAGGATTAACATCACATGCAATTCATAAGTGACATGATATGGCCATCATCACGTGCTTCTTGATCTCCATCACCAAAGCACCGGCACGATCTTCTTGTCACCGGCGCCACACCATGATCATCCATCAACGTGTTGCCATCGGGGTTGTCGTGCTACTCATGCTATTACTACTAAAGCTACATCCTAGCAAAATAGTAAACACATCTGCAAGCACAAACGTTAGTATAAAGACAACCCTATGGCTCCTACCGGTTGCCGTACCATCGACGTGCAAGTCGATATTTTCTATTACAACATGATCATCTCATACATCCAATATATCACATCACATCGTTGGCCATATCACATCACAAGCATACCCTGCAAAAACAAGTTAGACGTCCTCTAATTTTGTTGTTGCATGTTTTACGTGGTGACCAAGGGTATCTAGTAGGATCGCATCTTACTTACGCAAACACCACAACGGAGATATATGAGTTGCTATTTAACCTCATCCAAGGACCTCCTTGGTCAAATCCGATTCAACTAAAGTTGGAGAAACCGACACTTGCCAGTCATCTTTGAGCAACGGGGTTACTCGTAACGATGAAACCAGTCTCTCGTAAGCGTACGAGTAATGTCGGTCCAAGCCGCTTCAATCCAACAATACCGCGGAATCAAGAAAATACTAAGGAGGGCAGCAAAACGCACATCACCACCCACAAAAACTTTTGTGTTCTACTCGAGAAGACATCTACGCATGAACCAAGCTCATGATGCCACTGTTGGGGAACATCGCATGGGAAACAAAAAATTTCCTACGCGCACGAAGACCTATCATGGTGAGGTCCATCTATGAGAGGGGATGAGTGATCTACGTACCCTTGTAGATCGTACAGCAGAAGCGTTAGTGAACGCGGTTGATGTAGTGGAACGTCCTCACGTCCCTCGATCCGCCCCGCGGACAATCCCACGATCAGTCCCACGATCTAGTACCGAACGGACGGCACCTACGCGTTCAGCACACGTACAACTCGACGATGATCTCGGCCTTCTTGATCCAGCAAGAGAGACGGAGAGGCAGAAGAGTTCTCCGGCAGCGTGACGGCGCTCCGGAGGTTGGTGATGACCTTGTCTCAGCAGGGCTCCGCCCGAGCTCCGCAGAAACGCGATCTAGAGGAAAAACCGTGGAGGTATGTGGTCGGGCTGCCGTGGAAAAGTCGTCTCAAATCAGCCCTAAAACCTCTGTATATATAGGTGGGAGGGAGGGGACCTTTCCTTGGGGCTCAAGGAGCCCCAAGGGGGTCGGCCGAGCCAAGGGGGGAAGACTCCCCCCCCCCAAACCGAGTTGGACTTGGTTTGGTGGGAGGGAGTCCTTCCCTTCCTTCCCACCTCCTCTTTTTTTTCTCTTGATTTTCTCTTCTTGGCGCATAGAGCCCTTTTGGGCTGTCCCACCAGCCCACTAAGGGCTGGTGCGCCACCCTCAAGGTCTATGGGCTTCCCCGGGGTGGGTTGCCCCCCCCCCCCCGGTGAACTCCCGGAACCCATTCGTCATTCCCGGTACATTCCCGGTAACTCCGAAAACCTTCCGGTAATCAAATGAGGTCATCCTATATATCAATCTTTGTTTCCGGACCATTCCGGAAACCCTCGTGACGTCCGTGATCTCATCCGGGACTCCGAACAACATTCGGTAACCAACCATATAACTCAAATACGCATAAAACAACGTCAAACCTTAAGTGTGCAGACCCTGCGGGTTCGAGAACTATGTAGACATGACCCGAGAGACTCCTCGGTCAATATCCATTAGCGGGACCTGGATGCCCATATTGGATCCTACATGTTCTACGAAGATCTTATCGTTTGAACCTCAGTGCCAAGGATTCATATAATCCCGTATGTCATTCCCTTTGTCCTTCGGTATGTTACTTGCCCGAGATTTGTTCGTCAGTATCCGCATACCTATTTCAATCTCGTTTACCGGCAAGTCTCTTTACTCGTTCCGTAATACAAGATCCCGCAACTTACACTAAGTCACATTGCTTGCAAGGCTTGTGTGTGATGTTGTATTACCGAGTGGGCCCCGAGATACCTCTCCGTCACACGGAGTGACAAATCCCAGTCTTGATCCATACTAACTCAACTAACACCTTCGAAGACACCTGTAGAGCATCTTTATAGTCACCCAGTTACGTTGCGACGTTTGATACACACAAAGTATTCCTCCGGTGTCAATGAGTTATATGATCTCATGGTCATACGAATAAATACTTGACACGCAGAAAACAGTAGCAACAAAATGACACGATCAACATGCTACGTCTATTAGTTTGGGTCTAGTCCATCACGTGATTGTCCTAATGACGTGATCCAGTTATCAAGCAACAACACCTTGTTCATAATCAGAAGACACTGACTATCTTTGATCAACTGGCTAGCCAACTAGAGGCTTGCTAGGGACGGTGTTTTGTCTATGTATCCACACATGTAAATGAGTCTTCATTCAATACAATTATAGCATGGATAATAAACGATTATCTTGATACAGGAATTATAATAATAAATATATTTATTATTGCCTCTAGGGCATAATTCCAACAGTTCCAGGCGGTGTCAACTGTGAAACAATTCCACATTGTCTTAAGTGAGCACCAAACTCGAAACTCAGATATTCACCCCCACGATCAGACCGTAGGAACTTGATCTTCTTGTTACGACGATTTTCAACTTCACTCTGAAATTGCTTGAACTTTTCAAATGTTTTAGACTTGTGCTTCATCAAGTAGACATAACCATATCTACTCAAATCGTCAGTGAAGGTGAGAAAATAACGATATCTGCCGCGTGCCTCCACGCTCATCGGACCACACACATCGGTATGTATGATTTCCAACAAGTCACTTGCACGCTCCATTGTTCCGGAGAACGGAGTCTTAGTCATCTTGCCCATGAGGCATGGTTCGCACGTGTCAAGTGAATCAAAGTCAAGTGACTCCAAAAGTCCATCAGCATGGAGTTTCTTCATGCGCTTTACACCAATATGACCTAAGCGGCAGTGCCACAAAAATTTGGCGCTATCATTGTTAACTCTAACTATTTTGGTCTCAATGTTATGTATGTGTGTATCGTTATCAAGATTTAATATGAACAATCCTCTCACATTGGGTGCATGACCATAAAAGATGTTACTCATAGAAATAGAACAACCATTATTCTCTGACTTAAAAGAGTAACCGTCTCGCAATAAACAAGATCCAGATATAATGTTCATGCTCAACGCAGGCACTAAATAACAATGATTTAAGTTCATAACTAATCCTGATGGTAACTGAAGTGAAACTGTGCCGACGGAGATTGCATCAACCTTGGAACCATTTCCTACACGCATCGTCACTTCATCTTTCGCCAGCCTTCGTCTATTCCGCAGTTCCTGTTTCGAGTTGCAAATATGAGCAACAGAACCGATATCGAATACCCATGCACTACTACGAGAGCCGGTTAAGTACACATCAATAACTTTTATATCAAATATACCTGATTTTTCTTTCGCCGCCTTCTTATCTGCCAGATACTTGGGGTAATTGCGCTTCCAGTGACCCATACCCTTGCAATAGTAACACTCCGTTTCAGGCTTAGGTTCAGCTTTGGGTTTCTTCGTCGGATTGGCAACAAGCTTGCCGCTCTTCTTTGAATTACCCTTCTTGTCTTTGCCGTTTCTCTTGAAACTAGTGGTCTTATTCACCATCAACACTTGATGCTCTTTATGGAGTTCAGACTCTGCGACTTTCAGCATCGCAAACAACTTGCCGGGAGACTTGTTCATCCCTTGCATGTTGTAGTTCAACACAAAGCCTTTACAGCTTGGCGGCAGTGATTGAAGGATTCTGTCAGTGATAGCCTCTTGCGGGAGTTCAATCCCCAGCTCAACTAGACGGTTTGAGTACCCAGACATTTTGAGCACATGTTCACTGACAGACGAGTTTTCCTCCATCTTGCAAGCATAGAATTTATCGGAGGTCTCATACCTCTCGATCCGGGCGTTCTTCTAAAAGATAAACTTCAACTCCTGGAACATCTCAAATGCTCCATGACGCTCAAAGCGACGTTGAAGTCCCGGTTCTAAGCCATACAAGACTGCACATTGAACTACTGAGTAGTCCTCCTTACGTGCTAACCAAGCGTTCTTAACATCCTGATCAGCCGTAGCGGGTGGTTCATCTCCTAGCGCAGCATTAAGGACATAATCCTTCTTCCCAGCTTGTAAGATTAGCTTAAGATTACGAGCCCAGTCTACAAAGTTGCTTCCATCATCTTTCAACTTAGCTTTCTCTAGGAACGTATTAAAATTCAGGGTGACTGTCGCGTGAGCCATGATCTACAACACAAATATATTCAAAGTGGACTTAGACTATGTTCAAGATAATTAGAGTTTAACTTAATCAAATTATTTGCTAAACTCCCACTCAAAAAGTACATCTCTCTAGTCATTTGAGTGGTTCATGATCCACTTACACTAGCTCAACTCCGATCATCACGTGAGTTGAGTATTGTTTCAGTGGTAAGCATCCCTATGCTAATCATATCATCTATATGATTCATGATCAACCTTTCGGTCTCATGTGTTCCGAGGCCATGTCTGCACATGCTAGGCTCGTCAAGCTTAACCCGAGTGTTCCGCGTGCGCAACTGTTTTGCAACCGTTGTATGTGAACGTTGAGTCTATCACACCCGATCATCACGTGGTGTCTCGAAACGACGAACTGTAGCAACGGTGCACAGTCGGGGAGAACACAATTTCGTCTTGAAATTTTAGTGAGAGATCACCTCATAATGCTACCGTCGTTCTAAGCAAAATAAGGTGCATAAAAGAATTAACATCACATGCAATTCATAAGTGACATGATATGGCCATCATCACGTGCTTCTTGATCTCCATCACCAAAGCACCGGCACGATCTTCTTGTCACCGGCGCCACACCATGATCTCCATCAACGTGTCGCCATCGGGGTTGTCGTGCTAATCATGCTATTACAACTAAAGATACATCCTAGCAAAATAGTAAACGCATCTGCAAGCACAAACATTAGTATAAAGACAACCCTATGGCTCCTGCCGGTTGTCGTACCATCGACGTGCAAGTCGATATTATCTATTACAACATGATCATCTCATACATCCAATATATCACATCACATCGTTGGCCATATCACATCACAAGCATACCCTGCAAAAACAAGTTAGACGTCCTCTAATTTTGTTGTTGCATGTTTTACGTGGTGACCATGGGTATCTAGTAGGATCGCATCTTACTTACGCAAACACCACAACGGAGATATATGAGTTGCTATTTAACCTCATCCAAGGACCTCCTTGGTCAAATCCAATTCAACTAAAGTTGGAGAAACCGACACTTGCCAGTCATCTTTGAGCAACGGGGTTACTCGTAGCGATGAAACCAGTCTCTCGTAAGCGTACGAGTAATGTCGGTCCAAGCCGCTTCAATCCAACAATACCTTGGAATCAAGAAAAGACTAAGGAGGGCAGAAAAACGCACATCACCGCCCACAAAAACTTTTGTGTTCTACTCGAGAAGACATCTACGCATGAACCTAGCTCATGATGCCACTCTAGGGGAACGTCGCATGGGAAACAGAAATTTTCCTACGCGCACGAAGACCTATCATGGTGATGTCCATCTACGAGAGGGGATGAGTGATCTACGTACCCTTGTAGACCGTACAGCAGAAGCGTTAGTGAACGCGGTTGATGTAGTGGAACGTCCTCACGTCCCTCGATCCGCCCCGCGAACAATCCCGCGATCAGTCCCACGATCTAGTACCGAACGGACGGCACCTCCGCGTTCACCACACGTACAGCTCGACGATGATCTCGGCCTTCTTGATCCAGCAAGAGATACGGAGAGGTAGAAGAGTTCTCCGGCAGCGTGACGGCACTCCGGAGGTTGGTGATGACCTTGTCTCAGCAGGGCTCCGCCCGAGCTCCGCAGAAACGCGATCTAGAGGAAAAACCGTGGAGGTATGTGGTCGGGCTGCCGTGGAAAAGTCGTCTCAAATCAGCCCTAAAACCTCCGTACATATAGGTGGGAGAGGGGGGCCTTGCCTTGGGGCTCAAGGAGCCCCAAGGGGGTCGGCCGAGCCAAGGGGGGAAGGTCTCCCCCCAAACCGAGTTGGACTTGGTTTGGTGGGTGGGAGTCCTTCCTTCCCTTCCCACCTCCTCCTTTTTTTTCTTTCTCTTTGATTTTTCTTCCAATGCGCATAGGGCCCTTTTGGGCTGTCCCACCAGCCCACTAAGGGCTGGTGCACCACCCTCAAGGCCTATGGGCTTCCCCGGGGTGGGTTGCCCCCCCCCCCCCCCCCGGTGAACTCCCGGAACCCATTCGTCATTCCCAGTACATTCCCGGTAACTCCGAAAACCTTCCGGTAATCAAATGAGGTCATCCTATATATCAATCTTCGTTTTCGGACCATTCCGGAAACCCTCGTGATGTCCGTGATCTCATCCAGGACTCCGAACAACATTCGGTAACCAACCATATAACTCAAATACGCATAAAACAACGTCGAACCTTAAGTGTGCAGACCCTGCGGGTTCGAGAACTATGTAGACATGACCCGAGAGACTCCTCGGTCAATATCCAATAGCGGGACCTGGATGCCCATATTGTATCCTACATATTCTATGAAGATCTTACCGTTTGAACCTCAGTGCCAAGGATTCATATAATCCCGTATGTCATTCCGTTTGTCCTTCGGTATGTTACTTGCCCGAGATTCGATCGTCAATATCCACATACCTATTTCAATCTCGTTTACCGGCAAGTTTCTTTACTCGTTCCATAATACAAGATCCCGCAACTTACACTAAGTCACATTGCTTGCAAGGCCTGTGTGTGATGTTGTATTGCCGAGTGGGCCCCGAGATACCTCTCCGTCACACGGAGTGACAAATCCCAGTCTTGATCCATACTAACTCAACTAACACCTTCGGAGATACCTGTAGAGCATCTTTATAGTCACCCAATTACGTTGCGACGTTTGATACACACAAAGTATTCCTCCGGTGTCAGTGAGTTATATGATCTCATGGTCATAGGAACAAATACTTGACACGCAGAAAACAGTAGCAACAAAATGACACGATCAACATGCTACGTCTATTAGTTTGGGTCTAGTCCATCACGTGATTCTCCTAATGACGTGATCCAGTTATCAAGCAACAACACCTTGTTCATAATCAGAAGACACTGACTATCTTTGATCAACTGGCTAGCCAACTAGAGGCTTGCTAGGGACGGTGTTTTGTCTATGTATCCACACATGTAAATGAGTCTTCATTCAATACAATTATAGCATGGATAATAAACGATTATCTTGATACAGGAATTATAATAATAAATATATTTATTATTGCCTCTAGGGCATAATTCCAACACCTTGACCAACAGGCTAGTCAACTAGAGGCTCACTAGGGACAGTGTTTTGTCCATATATCCACACATGCATTTATGTTTCCATTCAATACAATTATAGCATGGATGATAAACGATTATGTTGAAACAGGAAATATAATAATAACTATTTTATTATTGCCTCTAGGAAATATTTCCAACAGTTTCATCGTCCGCACATAGCCCTTGGGCGATTTAATCGGTGCCCGAAGGTGATAGTGTAGGAGGGAAACTAGGAAATCAGACTATGAGGCTTTATCGCTTTCACTTAGACTTAGGAATGTTATAATGCGGGGAATAATGACAAGCCCCGAGCCCTTTTATTGCAGTAATCGGGAAAAACAAAGATCGAAATGATTACTGCAGGGTTTGTTTTTAAGTGCAAACTCATCCCGTGTTACACGGAATAGCCTCTATCGACTCTGTAAATAACCTCGAATTGCGGACCAGTTCTCTCTTATTATGATGCTTAGTTTTTTACTTTCTCCACTGGGGTATTTAAAAACCACGTAAGTTGGGAATACAATCGTAAGTGTTCTCCCTTTACACCTTTAGCTGAACTAGTGGAACGTAAGAGGGTAAGCACACAAGCGGGGCAATCCAACTATAGACCCAAGACATAATTCGAAACTGATGCATATAAGGCAAAATCCCAAGAAACCGAACACATATGCAAAAGGAAGAGTGACGGTGTAGTGCTCGGGACGGTGATTAATCCCGGCCCCCGGTTTAGTAGCCGATCGCACTTGTTTAGTAATTATGAAATAAATTTGTCCTGTCAGCACCAAATTGTAGAGAAACATGCATAAAAATAAAAAAATAAAAGGGAAAGAGGAGCATATGTGATAGATATGAGCGAGTAATTTTTGTAACTCTCGGTACCAAGGCCGCTGTGTACAGGAAACTACAGAGTTATAAAACTACATAATTATAAGCAACATGATTAAGCAACGCTTCCCATGCAGCCTTTTTGCGGGTAACTTGATGTACACCTGGCTCGTGACTGCATTAGGTCTCCAAGCCATTAAAGAGGAGAGATTAGGTCCTTAAAAGGTTGTTGCAGATGGTAGACGGGCTTTCGACGAATCGCCATGAGAAGCTGCCGATGACATAGAGCTTGACGCTTGGGAATTTCTTTACGGTATCCCTTATGTGTCCAGGAAGAAGTTTGTACCATGGTGTGGTCTAGCCGAATCATATGGTACTTGTTTGAAGGCCCCCACAGCCGCACACACTATTCGGAGAATGAAATTGTGTACGTGAGGGACATACCTTGAAGGTGATCGGGACATGTTGTGGGTGGCATGCCCCTATGTACTCGGAGCCAAGGACAAATCTGGGGGGCCTGTTTGAGCCCGGGATCGCTTACCTGCATGTCGTTGCTTGATCGGCCTGTGACTTGTCGTTTCGCCGCCATGCTCGCCTTTGGCCGCTAAAGCTACGGTGTGTTGTTCGGTCCAGAGAGATCGTTCTGTATTGCCGTTGATGGTGATGACTCCTCGGGGTCCGGGCATCTTGAGCTTGATATAGGCATAGTGAGGCACCGCATTGAATCGGGCGAAGGTGGTGCAGCCGAGCAATGTGTGGTACCCGTTGTGAAAGGGGACAATGTCGAAGATCAATTCTTCACTACGGAAGTTATCGGGTGATCCAAACATTACTTCGAGCGTTATGGTACCGGAGCAGTGGGCTTGAACGCCTGGAATCACTCCTTTAAAGGTAGTGTTGCTTGGTTTTATTCTGGATGGGTCGATGCCCATCTTTTCCATCGTATCTGTGTAAATCATATTAAGGCTACTTCCTCCGTCCATGAGGACTCTGGTGAGGTGGTACCCATCTATGATGGGATTGAGGATGAGGGTGGCCGACCCTCCGTGATGGATACTGGTCGGATGATCCCTACGGTCGAATGTGATCGGGCAAGCCGACCATGGATTATATTTTGGAGCCACATGATCTATGGCGTAGACTTCTCCGAGGTCTCACTTCTGCTCCTTCTTGGGTATGTGAGTCACGTAAATCATATTTATGCTTCTTACCTCGGGAGGAAACTGTTTTTGGCCCCCATTGTTTGGGCCATGGGGCTCCTTGTTGTCTTTGCTTCGAGGGATCCTGCCTTATTCTTCGGCAACTTCTTTGCGGGCCTGCTTGAATACCCAACAGTTACGGTTGGTGTGAGTGGCTGGCTTATCTTGGGTGCCATGGATTTGACACGGTCGTTCCATAATTTTGTCCCATTGGTTGGCCCGTCTTTGTTCCCTTTGAAGGGTTTCTTCCGTTGTCCTCGCTTGGAGCTGCCGAATCCAGCATTCACTTCTGTGTCTTCGGTGTCGCCAGCGCGGAGGCGGTGCCTGTTTTTGTTTTTACTCAGCTTGCTGTTTCCGTCCCGAACCTCAAAGGTTCCAGGGTCATCCGTGTTGTGGCTACGCCGAGCTAGCCACTTATCCTCGCCCGCGCAAAAGCGGGTCATGAGGGAAGTGAGGGCGGACATGGTCCTCGACATGTCCTGTCCGAGCTGGCGGTCCAACCACTCGTCTCAAATGTTTTGCCAAAGAGAGGCTATTTCTTCGGCATCCGGGCAGTCCACAATTTGATTTTTCTTCGTTAAGAACCACTTCTAGAACTCTGTGGCCGACTCACCCGCCTTTTGGACGACGTTGCTAAGGTCGGAGGAATCCGGGGGTCGGACATAGGTCTCTTGGAAATTGGACAGGAAGGCTTGCTCGAGCTCTTCCTAGCTTCCGATCGAGTCCTCGAGCAGGCTGTTTAACCAATGCCGCGCTGGCCCTTTTAACTTGAGGGGTAAATATTTGATGGCGTGGAGATTGATGACCCACAAGTATACGGGATCAATCGTAGTCCTTTCGATAAGTAAGAGTGTCGAACCCAACGAGGAGCAGAAGGCTCTGATAAACGGATTTCAGCAAGGTAATAACTGCAAGCACTGAAAGTAGCAGTAACAAGTGATTGTGTAGCGAGGTGAAACATAGCAAGCAAAGAGTAACAAGTAACAAGTAGTAGCAACGGTGCAGCAAGTGTCCAAATGCCTTTTGTAGCAAGGGACAAGCCTGAACAAAGTCTTATAGGAGGAAAAATGCTCCCGAGGACACACGGGAATTTCGGTCATGCTAGTTTCATCATGTTCATATGATTCGCGTTCGTTACTTTGATAGTTTGATATGTGGGTGGACCGACGCTTGGGTACTGCCCTTACTTGGACAAGCATCCCACTTATGATTAACCTCTCTCGCAAGCATCTGCAACTACAAAAGAAGAATTAAGACAAAGTCTAACCATAGCATTAAACTAGTGGATCCAAATCAGCCCCTCACGAAGCAACGCATAGACTGGGGTTTAAGCTTCTGTCACTCCAGCAACCCATCATCTACTTACTACTTCCCAATGCCTTTCTCTAGGCCCAAATATGGTGAAGTGTTATGTAGTCTACGTTCACATAACACCACTAGAGGAAAAACAACATACAACATATCAAAATACCGAACGAATATCAAATTCACATGACTATAATTAACATGACTTATCCCATATCCTCAGGAACAAAAGTAACTACTCACAAAGCATAATCATAATCATGATCAGAGGTGTAATGAATAGCATCAAGGATCTGAACATAAACTCTTCCACCAAGTAATCCAACTAGCATCAACTACAAAGAGTAATCAACACTACTAGCAACCTTACAAGTACCAATCGGAGTCGTGAGACGGGGATTGATTACAAGAGATGAACTAGGGATTGGAGAGGAGATGCTGCTGATAAAGATGTTGATGAAGATGCCTCCCCTCTAAGAGAGGAGTGTTGGTGATGATGGCGACGATTCCCCCCTCCGGGAGGGAAATTTCCCCGATAGGATCGTCGTGCCGGAGCTCTAGATTGGATCTGCTCAAGTTCCGCCTCGTGGCCGCGGCAAAACCACGAAAAAGCTCCCGATTGATTTTTTTTCGAGACCAAAACCCTTCATATAGCAAAAGAGGGGGGCTAGTGGGCTGGCAGGCAGCCCACAAGCTTGCCCTGCGCCACCAGGGGGTGGTGGCGGTGGGCAAGCTTGTGGAGCCCTGGTGGCCCCCCTCCGGTAGTTCTTTCGCCCAGTGTTTTTTATATAATCCAGAAAAAATCCACGTAAATTTTCAGGGCATTTGGAGATGTGCAGAATAGTGGACTAGGATTTGCTCCTTTTCCAGTCCGGAATTCCAGCTGCCTGAATTCTCCCTCTTCAAATAAACCTTGCAAAATAAGAGAGAAAAGGCAAAAATATGGTACCACAAGTAATATAACAGCCCAAAAAGCAATAAATATCAACGTGAAAGCATGATGCAAAATGGACGTATCAACTCCCCCAAGCTTAGACCCCGCTTGTCCTCAAGCGAAAACCAAGTTCCATAAACATGTCCACATGTTGAGGGACGAAGGTGTCGATAAAACATAATACGGACATGAGGGCATCATGATCACACATAGGACAGCAATACATCATAAAGATTCTTATGGGGAAGTAACAATTCCTTCACAAAGCAAACCATGAAGCAAAAACCTTATCGAGAAGTGACCAACAAGAATCCATAGGCATTGAAGCAATTGCAATTTATCACAACATCAGAAAGAGTCAAATAAGAGCTTGTAAGGCAAACCCACATACTCAATAATCTCTTTTGTTTTCCACAATTGTTACAACTCACGTGGTACTCATGGTGTCAAAGTTTCAGCTGGACACAGAGGAAGATAGGGGCTTATAGTTTTGCCTCCCAACCATTTACCTCAAGGGTAAAGTCAACAACAATAAAGCATAAGTACTCAACTCCAAGTTGATATATGAATATAGATCTTTCCCAAACATGTGACGGTAGCCAAGACAAAGGCAAAAAGGGAATTGGTGAAGATCACCATGACTCTTACAAGGGTAAAAACTAAAGGTACAAGATAGGCCCTTCGCAGAGGGAAGCAGAGGTTGTCATGCGCTTTTGAGGTTTGAATGCGTGTCCTCTTAGTACGGAGGAACATCACTTTATATTGCCTCCTGTGATAAAGAAATTTATTATACAGTCTGTCGCTTTTATGTCTTCCTCATCATAGGTTCGTACAAAGCTTATTTTCCACACACTAATAGATCATACATATTAGAGATCAAATTTTATTGCTTGCACCGATGACAACTTACTTAAAGGATCTTATTTAATCCATAGGTAGGTATGGTGGACTCTCATGGAAAAACTGGTTGGAGGTTTATGGATGCACAAGTAGTATCTCTACTTGGTGCGGGAGTTTTGGCTAATATGAGGTGGAAGCAATCGTCACATGCTAAGGGATCTCTAATCATATAACATTGTTTGGAACCAAGCAAACACAATTCATTATGTTGTCTTCCTTGTCCAACATCTACTCCTAGGCATGTAATAGTTTGGTGAGTGCTCACAATTGTAAAAAGTGTCTAAGATGATATATTTATATGTGAACCTCTCTTTCCTTATTACTTCTTCTTAATTGCAACAATGACTGAGGTCTATGTTGATTCATTCTCGACAAGTTTGAATCATCATACGTGTCATAATTGAAGTTATCACTTTCCATAAGATCGTCTCATGATCTTTCATGCTATCGTTCTTTTCATACTTTTTGATATTGGCACAAAGCAAAGCCCTTGACTAAGACACTCTTTATTATATAGCTCGTAAGCTCGAATACATTGGGGGAGAGACAAAAGCAAAACACTCAAACTAAAAACTAAAGACTTATTCCACTAAAAGAAGAAATAAAAACTGAAAAGGAAAGAACTAAAACAAAGGTAAAAGCAAAAGATATAAAGGTGATACGATACCAGGGCAACTCCCCCAAGCTTGGCTGAAACCAAGGGGATTTCCCATACCAATGCTTAGTTGTCTTCCTTTGGTGGTGATGGTGGTGTTGTTGTCGCCTTTGATTCCAAGAGAGCTATCAATCTTTGATTTATACCTTTGAGATCTATGACATGGTTTTCAAGCAAAACAACTTCACGAGAAAGAGAAATATTGCGAGCATGAGTTGTTTCGCAAAACCTCAAGAGTTCAATCAAGGATGGAGACAGCATGTGGAGGAAGGGTTGGAGAAACTCTACTCCTTCAACGTATTCAATGTTGAACATAGGTTGAACTTCCTCCCTAGCTTGGGTTTTCTCCTTAGCTTGGTCCCTTGCTTCCGTGACTTCTACTCTTTTTATATCAGCATCTACTTCCTCATGAACTTGCTGAAGATCATTCTCCCCAACAGATTCCTGGGACATCTTTGGTCTAAATCTGCGGCGGACAACAAGCTCGAAACGAAAACAGAGGAAAACTACGTGATACGGAGATCAAAACCTTCGGGCGACTATATATTGATTTTTTCTGGGCCAGAAGGAGTCCTCCGCAAGAAAATGGAGTCCGGGAGGTACATGAGGTGCCCACAAGCTTGCCCTCTGCCACCAGGGGGTAGGGGCGGTGGCAGGGCTTGTGGCCGCCTCGTTCGCTCTCCGAACTGCTTTTTATTTTTCTCATTTTCCAAAAATTCCAAAACGGCAGAAATTTCCTATTGGAAAAGTATCGGAGTCCAATTTCTTGCCGAAACAGATACATCTTCGTTTTCAAGGTCTGAAACAGGCTGATAAACATCCCTTATGTACTCCTCTGGAGTTATGACATTGATGATATTGGTTTCAACATTTATGGGAGTACCAGAGATGTAATGCTTGATTCTTTGCCCATTTACCACTCTAGGAAAATTTCCTACCGTGTTATTGATTTTGATGGCAGAGGAACGATATACTTCCTCGACAACATAGGGACCTTCCCATTTAGAGAGAAGCTTGCCTGCAAAGAATCTCAAACGAGAATTGTATAGCAAGACATAATCACCTACATTGAACTCTCGTTTCTGTATTCGTTTGTCATGCCATCTCTTAACCTTTTCCTTGAACAACCTGGCATTCTCGTATGCCTGGGCTCTCCATTCATCTAACGAGCTCATATCAAACAACCGCTTCTCACCGGCAAGTTTGAAATCAAAGTTGAGCTCTTTGATTGCCCAATAAGCTTTGTGTTCCAGCTAAAGAGGTAAATGACAGGCCTTACCGTAAACCATTTTATACGGTGACATTCCCATGGGATTCTTATAAGCAGTCCTATAAGCCCATAGTGCATCATCAAGTTTGCTAGACCAGTTCTTTCGAGATCTATTGACAGTCTTTTGTAGGATCAACTTGATCTCCCTATTACTCAACTCCACTTGACCACTAGACTGAGGATGATAAGGAGATGCAACTCTATGGTTGACATCATACTTAGCTAGCATCTTGCGGAAAACACCATGAATGAAGTGTGAACCGCCATCAGTCATCAAGTATCTAGGGACTCCAAATCTTGGGAATATGACTTCTTTAAGCATCTTAATAGAGGTGTGGTGATCAGCATTTTTAGTGGGGGTAGCTTCTACCCACTTAGTAACGTAATCCACACCAACTAAGATGTGAGTGTACCCATTGGAACTCGGGAAGGGTCCCATATAATCAAAGCCCCAGACATCAAATGGTTCAATGACAAGTGAATAGTTCATAGGCATCTCTTGACACTTACTGATGTTCCCTATCCTTTGGCATTCGTCACAAGACAATACAAACTTACGTGCATTCTTGAAGAGAGTGGGCAAATAGAAACCTGATTGCAATACCTTATGGGCAGTTCTATCTCCAGCATGGTGTCCTTCGTAGGCTTCGGAATGACACTTTTGCAGGATCAGTCCCTGTTCATGTTCAGGCACACAACGTCTAATAACACCATCTACTCCTTCCTTATAAAGGTGAGGATCATCCCAAAAGTAATGTCTCAAATCAAAGAAGAATTTCTTCTTTTGTTGATAGGTGAAACTCGGTGGTATGTATTTGGCTACGATATAGTTTGCATAATCAGCATATCACGATGTACTATGTGAAGTGCGGATGACATTTAATTGCTCATCAGGAAAGCTGTGATCAATTGGTAGTGGGTCATCAAGGACATTCTCTAGCCTAGACAAGTTATCTGCTACAGGGTTATCAGCACCCTTTCGGTCAACGATGTGCAAATCAAATTCCTATAGCAGGAGAATCCATTTGACCAGCATAGGCTTAGCGTCCTTCTTCTCAATGAGGTACTTAATAGTAGCAAGATCAGAGTGAATAGTGACTTTGGACTCAACTATGTAAGATCTGAACATTTCACATGCAAACACGACTGCTAAAAATTCCTTCTCCGTAGTGGCATAGTTTCTTTGGGCACTATCTAGAGTTTTACTAGCGTAGTGAATGACATTCAACTTCTTGTCAACTCTTTGTCCTAGAACAACACCAACAGCATAATCACTAGCGTCACACATGATTTCAAAGGGCAAGTTCCAGTCAGGTGGTTGGACAATAGGTGCGGTTATCAAAGCCTTCTTAAGTATTTCGAAAGCTTCCTCACAATCCTCATCAAAAACAAAAGGAACATCCTTCTGCAAGAGGTTGGTAAGAGGCCTAGAAATCTTAGAGAAGTCTTTAATGAACCTTCTATAGAAACCAGCATGACCTAAGAATCTTCGTATACCTCTGATATCTGTGGGGCAAGGCATTTTCTCAATGGCATCAACCTTAGCCTTATCAACTTCAATGCCTCTTTCGGAGATTTTGTGTCCTAAGACGATACCTTCATTAACCATAAAGTGGCACTTCTCCCAATTCAAGACGACGTTGGTTTCTTTGCATCTCTGTAATACTCGATCAAGATTGCTGAGGCAATCATCAAAGGAAGACCCGCAAACGGAGAAGTCATCCATGAAAACCTCGACAATCTTTTCACAAAAGTCAGAGAATATAGCCATCATACATCTTTGGAAGGTGGCAGGTGCATTGCATAAGCCAAAAGGCATACGTCTATAGGCATAGGTACCGAAAGGGCAGGTGAAAGTGGTTTTCTCTTGATCAGATTGTGCAACAGGTATTTGCGAGAAACCTGAATAACCGTCTAGAAAGCAGAAGTGTGTGTGTTTTGATAGCCTTTCTAGCATTTGGTCGATGAACGGCAAAGGATAATGATCTTTCCTGGTTGCCTTGTTCAGTTTCCGGAAGTCTATCACCATTCTATAGCCGGTAATAATCCTTTGTGGGATTAGTTCATCCTTATCATTAGGAACGACGGTGATACCTCCCTTCTTAGGTACGCAATGTACTGGACTTACCCAATAACTATGAGCAACAGGATAAATGATTCCTGCTTCCAGAAGCTTCAATATTTCTTTTCTCACGATCTCTTTCGTCCTCGGATTTAATATCCGTTGATGATGAGCAACTGGCTTAAAGTCAGGATCGGTTTTAATCTTGTGCTGACATAGAGTAGGACTAATACCCTTAAGATCATCAAGAGTATATCCAATAGCAGCGCGGTGCTTCCTCGGAGTTTTTAGTAACTTCTTCTCTTCGCGCTCTGAGAGGAGAGCACTAATAATGACAGGATATATCTCATTCTCATCAAGATAGGCATACTTAAGAGTATCAGGCAACTGTTTAAGCTCGAACACAGGATCTCCCTTTGGTGGGGGAGGATCCCCAATCATTTCAACAGGCAGATTATTCTTGAGAATAGGATATTGTTCTAAGACAATTTTATCTATCTCATCTCTCTCCTCCATATGCATATCATTTTCATGGTCAAGCAGATATTGCTCTAAAGGATCCGTAGGAGGTACGGCAATAGAGGCAAGAGCAATGATTTCATCTCTACCAGACGACTCCCTTTCATGGGTTTGTCTTCCAAACTTGGAGAAGTTAAATTCATGAGACACACCCTCAAAACTTACTGTGACAGTCTGCTTAATGCAATCAATGTGAGCATTGACAGTGTTGAGAAAGGGTCTACCAAATATGATGGGACAAAAGCTATCTTGTGTAGTACCAAGGACAAGGAAATCAGTAGGATACTTCGTCTTACCACACAGGACTTCTACGTCTCTCACAATTCCCAGAGGGCAGATAGTGTCTCTATTAGCTAGCGTAATAGTGACATCAATGGATTCTAACTCAGCAGGTGCAATCTCATCTTTGATTTCATCATATAGAGAACGGGGTATTGCACTAACACTAGCTCCCATATCACATAAACCATGGTAACAGCGCTCTCCTATCTTAACAGAAACAACGGGCAGGCCAACTACAGGTTCGTGTTTGTCTTTCACGTGAGGTTTAGCAATTCTAGCGGAGTCCTCACAGAATTTAATAACATGCCCATCTATGTCTTCGGCTAAGAGATCTTTGATAATAGCAACACTAGGTTCAACTCTAATCTCCTCAGGGGGTGCAAGTGGTCTAATGTAACCCTACGTATCACTGTAGGAGCTTTAGAATAATCCTTTATCCTAGCAGGGTATGGTGGTTTCTCAGTGTAAGCACAAGGAACAACAGGATCACTAAAAGCTATGATTTTCTCCTCAACTAGATTGGTTTTGGCTATGTTGCTTTCTACAGGAGGATGATATTTAAACCACTTCTCTTTGGGAAGATCAACATGAGCAGCAAAATATTCACATAAACAAGCTACTATCTCAGAGTCAAGTCCATACTTAGTGCTAAAATCTCTAGAAGTGTTTGTCTCAACAAAAGATTTCACGCAATCAAACTGGAAATTCATACCTGACTCCTTACCTTCCTCCAGCTCCCAATCTTCAGAGTTGCATTTGATTCTCTCCAATAAATTCCATTTGTGATCAATATCCTTCTTCATAAAAGAACCAACACAAGAAGTGTCAAGCATGGTACGATCTTCATGAGAAAGCCGAGCATAAAAGTTTTGAGTGATGATTTCTCTCGAGAGCTCATGATTGGGGCATGAATATAGCATTGATTTAAGACTCCCCCAAGCTTGATCTATGCTTTCCCTATCACGAGGCCAAAAGTTATAAATAAAGTTCCAATCACGATGTACTAAATGCATAGGATAGAACTTTTGATGAAATTCCAATTTCAACCGATTGTAGCCCCATGATCCAGTATCATCACATAGCATATACCATGTGAACGCCTTATCCTTCATAGATAAAGGAAAGAATTTCTTCTTTACCTCATCCTCGGTCAAACCTGCAAGCTTAAATAAACCACAAACTTCATCTACATAGATTAGATGCAAGTCTGGATGTGAAGCTCCATCTCCTGTGAAAGGATTAGCCAGCAGTTTCTCAAGCATACCTGAAGGAATTTCATAAAAGATATTTTCAGTAGGTACCTCAGGTTGAGGAGAAACTCCTCGTGCTTCCGTTCGTGGTGAATATACCCCGAACAAACTCCTCAAAGGAACAGTTTCCATAGTGACAAGTGACAATAAATTTCAGCACAGTATAAAAATGTTTCCTTACCAATTTCCACTTACCAAAGGCGCTTCACTCCCCGGCAACGGCGCCAGAAAAGAGTCTTGATGACCCACAAGTATAGGGGATCAATCGTAGTCCTTTCGATAAGTAAGAGTGTCGAACCCAACGAGGAGCAAAAGGCTCTGATAAACGGATTTCAGCAAGGTAATAACTACAAGCACTGAAAGTAGCCGTAACAAGTGATTGTGTAGCGAGGTGAAACGTAGAAAGCAAAGAGTAACAAGTAACAAGTAGTAGCAACGCTGCAGCAAGTGTCCCAATCCCTTTTGTAGCAAGGTACAAGCCTGAACAAATTCTTATAGGAGGAAAAACGCTCCCGAGGACACACGGGAATTTCTGTCATGCTAGTTTCATCATGTTCATATGATTCGCGTTCGTTACTTTGATAGTTTGATATGTGGGTGGACCGGCGCTTGGGTACTGCCCTTACTTGGACAAGCATATCACTTATGATTAACCTCTCTCGCAAGCATCCGCAACTACAAAAGAAGAATCAAGACAAAGTCTAACCATAGCATTAAACTAGTGGATCCAAATCAGCCCCTCACGAAGCAACGCATAGACTGGGGTTTAAGCTTCTGTCACTCCAGCAACCCATCATCTACTTACTACTTCCCAATGCCTTCCTCTAGGCCCAAATATGGTGAAGTGTTATGTAGTCGACGTTCACATAACACCACTAGAGGAAAAACAACATACAGCATATCAAAATACCGAACGAGTATCAAATTCACATGACTATTACTAACATGACTTATCCCATGTCCTCAGGAACAAAAGTAACTACTCACAAAGCATAATCATAATCATGATCAGAGATGTAATGAATAGCATCAAGGATCTGAACATAAAATCTTCCACCAAATAATCCAACTACCATCAACTACAAAGAGTAATCAACACTACTAGCAACCTTACAAGTACCAATCGGAGTCGTGAGACGGAGATTGATTACAAGAGATGGACTAGGGATTGGAGAGGAGATGCTGCTGATAAAGATGTTGATGAAGATGCCTCCCCTCTAAGAGAGGAGTGTTGGTGATGATGCGACGATTCCCCCCTCCGGGAGGGAAATTTCCCCGATAGGATCGTCGTGCCGGAGCTCTAGATTGGATCTGCTCAAGTTCCGCCTCGTGGCCGCGGCAAAACCACGAAAAAGCTCCCGATTGATTTTTTTGAGACCAAAACCCTTCATATAGCAAAAGAGGGGGGCTAGTGGGCCGGCAGGCAGCCCACAAGCTTGCCCTGCGCCACCAGGGGGTGGTGGCGGTGGGCAAGCTTGTGGAGCCCTGGTGGGCCCCCTCTGGTAGTTCTTTCACCCAGTATTTTTTATATAATCCAGAAAAAATCCACGTAACTTTTCAGGGCATTTGGAGATGTGCAGAATAGTGGACTAGGATTTGCTCCTTTTCCAGTCCAGAATTCCAGCTGCCTGAATTCTCCCTCTTCAAATAAACCTTGCAAAATAAGAGAGAAAAGGCATAAATATGGTACCACAAGTAATATAACAGCCCAAAAAGCAATAAATATCAACATGAAAGCATGATGCAAAATGGACGTATCAGAGATCATCTCCTCTCGCCATGTGAATATGGAGAAGGAAGTCTTCTATCCACACTACAAGATCTGTAGTTCCGTCATACTGCTTTATGTTGACGGGTTTGAGTCCCTCCGAAAACTAATGTTGCATTACTTAATCTGTGAAGCACATCGATACGTCCAAAACGTATGTACAATTTTTGATAGTTTCATGCTACTTTTATGCTCTTTGATAATTGTTTTTATATTAAAATTATGATTTATTTGGACTAACCTACTAATAGTTGCAAAAGTGCACAATGTTCTTGTTTTACACTTTGATGTGTAGGAACTATCAAAAATAGAAGAGGAAACCTTGTTGGAGTGGGACTCTGACTTTCCTGAAATCTGTCCCCCCCTACAAATTTTAGAGATCATCTCTTTCCGCCTCGAAGATGACGTCAAATGGAAAAATAATAGATGTGATAGTTGTGGGGAATTTTATGCTGATAATTCTATATATACAATTCGGCCAATTTTAAGTACGGACGCTTCAGGAAATCCTGTTTTACCGGAGGACAAATATCTGATTACAGGATTACAGGAATCGGTGACGTGATTGAATGCAACTCTTACCAGGCTATGTTAATCCAGGGTGATCCCATGATGTTTCCCCTTCTTCTATGTATTGGATTGATGTACTTACTTGATCTTATCTAGTATAATCCCCGAGACCATGGTGACAGCGGTCTATTGGACATGGATTAGAAGAATATTTTCATGAGTGATTTCCTCTTTTGTGAATTGATTGAAGATTGAGAGTCTCTTGGTGCTTGTCTTTAACTATCCTTGAGATATGTTGTGGTGATTGTGGTACTCTCTTTGGATGGCCGCCGTGACATTGGGAAATCCATAGATGAGAACTACGAACTCTGAGATGTGCTTTTGTAACCCTACATAATTCTCATCCTCTCTTGATCACAAAGGAATGACCTCCAGGTACGTCTCCATTGCATGTTTTAGTGGAAATATCATGTGATTAGATTATGTTAATGTTGTTAGGAGTTTCCACTAGTGAAAGTACGAAGCCTAGGCCTTGTTTTCCACCATTGAACACTGTTTACTTTCAGTTTTGTTTCATGTTTGCTTGCTGCCATTTTTGTTTCAGATTTATATTACCTTGTTTGACCATCCATATCACTTGCCTTTTAACATCTCTTCGTCAAACTAGTGCACCTATCAACTGAAAATTGTATTAGGTGTGCTGGGGACACAAGAGACTTCTTGTATCTTAATTGCAGGGCTGCTTGAGAGAGACCATCTTCAACCTCTACTTCCCTGAGTTCGATAAACCTTAGGTCATCCACTTGAGGGAAATTGCTGCTATCCTACAAACCTCTATGCTTGGAGGCCCAACATAGTCTACAAGAATAGAAGCGTGTGTAGACATCACATAGTGTGTGTGTGGTGCCTCTAGTACGGGCTATCTTGTGCCGAAGATCGGCTTTTGTTTGAGTCCGGTATGAATCCCAGTCTCTGGCGTATAGGGGACTCAAGGTGGCTCTCCACCCCCATCTAGTGGGGGAGTACATTCTCGACCCATAAATGGACCTACCATGACCTGTCTTGTTATCGAGGTTGTATCGCAGGTAGCGTCTGCCCCTAGGGTGCACTTTTTCATTCCCCTTCCTGCGGGGAGGTCTGGGATAGTATTCCGCATCCAATGCCACCCTGTCGCACCCTCGGGGAGGGTGGTCATGGTGGTCATAATCTATGCGCTTGGGGGATGTGGGCTTCGGGGCTTCGTCATCAAATTGCAACAGTAGTCGACGACGTGGGTAAGTTTTCTTCTGATCCGGCCATCCACGGTTGTGTTCTTCTTCGGCGGCTAGTACCTTGGTCCACCTACTGTTTATAGTGTCTTGTTCAGCTTGGAGCTAACGCTCCTTGGCCTTTAAGCTTCGAGCAGTATCTAGGAGTAGCTGCCGAAATTATTCCTGACCTCCAAGGTCATTGGGAACTGTGAAGTCTTTGTCATTCCGGTAGTCATCAACGGGGGGGGAGGAGTTGTAGGGTAACGTCGCATGGGAAACAAAAATTTTCCTACGCGCACGAAGACCTATCATGGTGATGTCCATCTACGAGAGGGGATGAGTAATCTACGTACCCTTGTAGATCGTACAGCAGAAGCGTTTAGAGAACGCGGTTGATGTAGTGGAACGTCCTCACGTCCCTCGATCCGCCCCGCGAACAATCCCGCGATCAGTCCCACGATCTAGTACCGAACGGACGGCACCTCCGCGTTCAGCACACATACAGCTCGACGATGATCTCGGCCTTCTTGATCCAGCAAAAGAGACGGAGAGGTAGAAGAGTTCTCCGGCAGCGTGACGGCGCTCCGGAGGTTGGTGATGATCTCGTCTCAGCAGGGCTCCGCCCGAGCTCCGCAGAAACGCGATCTAGAGGAAAAACTATGGAGGTATGTGGTCTGGCAGCCGTGAGAAAGTCGTCTCAAATCTGCCCTAAAAGCCCCATATATATAGGAGGAGGGAGGGGGACCTTGCCTTGGGGTCCAAGGGACTCCCAAGGGGTCGGCCGAGCCAAGGGGGGGAGGACTCCCCCCCCCCAAACCGAGTTGGACTTGGTTTGGTGGGAGGAGTCCCCCTCCCTTCCCACTTCTTCCCTCTTTTTTTTTTCTTTTCCTTTCATTTTCTTCTCTTGGCACATAGGCCCTTTGGGGCTGTCCCACCAGCCCACTAAGGGCTGGTGTGTCTCCCCAAAGCCTATGGGCTTCCCCGGGGTGGGTTGCCCCCCCCCCCCCCCCGGTGAACTCCCGGAACCCATTCGTCATTCCCGGTACATTCCCGGTAACTCCGAAAACCTTCCGGTAATCAAATGAGGTCATCCTATATATCAATCTTCGTTTCCGGACCATTCTGGAAACCCTCGTGACGTCCGTGATCTCATCCGGGACTCCAAACAACATTCGGTAACCAACCATATAACTCAAATACGCATAAAACAACGTCGAACCTTAAGTGTGCAGACCCTGCGGGTTCGAGAACTATGTAGACATGACCCGAGAGACTCCTCGGTCAATATCCAATAGCGGGACCTGGATGCCCATATTGGATACTACATATTCTACGAAGATCTTATCGTTTGAACCTCAGTGCCAAGGATTCATATAATCCCGTATGTCATTCCCTTTGTCCTTCGGTATGTTACTTGCCCGAGATTCGATCGTCAGTATCCGCATACCTATTTCAATCTCGTTTACCGGCAAGTCTCTTTACTCGTTCCGTAATACAAGATCCCGCAACTTACACTAAGTTACATTGCTTGCAAGGCTTGTGTGTGATGTTGTATTACCGAGTGGGCCCCGAGATACCTCTCCGTCACACGGAGTGACAAATCCCAGTCTTGATCCATACTAACTCAACTAACACCTTCGGAGATACCTGTAGAGCATCTTTATAGTCACCCAGTTACGTTGCTACGTTTGATACACACAAAGCATTCCTCCGGTGTCAGTGAGTTATATGATCTCATGGTCATAGGAATAAATACTTGACACGCAGAAAACAGTAGCAACAAAATGACACGATCAACATGCTACGTCTATTAGTTTGGGTCTAGTCCATCACGTGATTCTCCCAATGACGTGATCCAGTCATCAAGCAACAACACCTTGTTCATAATCAGAAGACACTGACTATCATCGATCAACTGGCTAGCCAACTAGAGGCATGCTAGGGACGGTGTTTTGTCTATGTATCCACACATGTAAGTGAGTCTTCATTCAATACAATTATAGCATGGATAATAAACTATTATCTTGATACAGGAATTATAATAATAACTATACATTTATTATTGCCTCTAGGGCATAATTCCAACAGTCTCCCACTTGCACTAGAGTCAATAATCTAGCCCTCACATCACCATGTGAATTACATTGTAATAAATCTAACACCCATACAGTTCTGGTGTCGATCATGTTTTGGCCGTGGAAGAGGTTTAGTCAGCGGGTCTGCTACATTCAGATCCGTGTGCACTTTGCATATATTTACGTCCTCCTCCTCGACGTAGTCGCGGATGAGGTTGAAGCGTCGTTTGATGTGTCTGGTCTTCTTGTGAAACCTTGGTTCCTTTGCCAAGGCAATGGCACCAGTGTTGTCACAGAACAAGGTTATTGGATCCAGTGCACTTGGCACCACTCCAAGATCCGTCATGAACTGCTTCATCCAGACACCCTCCTTAGCCGCCTCCGAGGCAGCCATGTACTCTGCTTCACATGTAAAATCTGCTACGACGCTTTGCTTGGAACTGCACCAGCTTACTGCACCCCCATTAAGAATAAATACGTATCCGGTTTGCGACTTAGAGTCGTCCGGATCTGTGTCAAAGCTTGCATCGACGTAACCTTTTACGGCGAGCTCTTCGTCACCTCCATACACGAGAAACATCTCCTTAGTCCTTTTCAGGTACTTCAGGATATTCTTGACCGCCGTCCAGTGATCCACTCCTGGATTACTCTGGAACCTACCTGCCATGCTTATGGCCAGGCTAACATCCGGTCTAGTGCACAGCATTGCATACATGATAGAGCCTATGGCTGAAGCATAGGGGACGGAGCGCATATGCTCTCTATCTTCATCAGTTGCTGGGCACTGAGTCTTACTCAATCTCGTACCTTGTAACACTGGCAAGAACCCTTTCTTGGACTGTTCCATTTTGAACCTCTTCAAAACTTTATCAAGGTATGTGCTTTGTGAAAGTCCTATCAGGCGTTTTGATCTATCCCTATAGATCTTAATGCCTAGTATGTAAGCAGCTTCTCCTAGGTCCTTCATAGAGAAACTTTTATTCAAGTAACCTTTTATGCTCTCCAAAAGCTCTACATTGTTTCCAATCAGTAATATGTCATCCACATATAATATTAGAAACGCCACAGAGCTCCCACTCACTTTCTTGTAAATACAAGATTCTCCAACCACTTGTATAAACCCAAATGCTTTGATCACCTCATCAAAGCGTTTATTCCAACTCCGAGATGCTTGCACCAGTCCATAAATGGATCGCTGGAGCTTGCACACTTTGTCAGCATTTTTAGGATCGACAAAACCTTCGGGTTGCATCATATACAACTCTTCCTTAAGGAAACCGTTAAGGAACGCCGTTTTGACATCCATCTGCCAGATTTCATAATCGAAAAATGCAGCTATTGCTAACATGATTCTGACGGACTTAAGCATCGCTACGGGTGAGAAGGTCTCATCGTAGTCAACTCCTGGAACTTGTGAAAAACCCTTTGCCACAAGTCGAGCTTTATAAACGGTCACATTACCGTCAGCGTCCGTCTTCTTCTTAAAGATCCATTTGTTCTGAATAGCCTTGCGGCCCTCAGGTAGTATCTCCAAAGTCCACACTTTGTTCTCATACATGGATCCTATCTCGGATTTCATGGCTTCTAGCCATTTGTTGGAATCTGGGCCCACCATTGCTTCTTCATAATTTGCAGGTTCATTGTTGTCTAACAACATGATTGATAAGACGGGATTACCGTACCACTCTGGAGCAGCGCGTGATCTCGTCGACCTGCGTGGTTCAACAGAAACCTGAACTGGAGTTTCATGATCATCATCATTAACTTCCTCCTCAACCGGCGTCCCAACGACAGAGGTTTCCCCTTGCCCTGCGCCACCATCCAGAGGGATGAGAGGTTCGACAACCTCGTCAAGTTCTATCTTCCTCCCACTCAATTCTCTCGAGAGAAACTCCTTCTCGAGAAAAGTTCTGTTCTTAGCAACAAACACTTTGCCCTCGGATTTGAGGTAGAAGGTGTACCCAACTGTCTCTTTTGGGTAACCTATGAAGACGCACCTTTCCGCTTTGGGTTCCAGCTTTTCAGGCTGAAGCTTTTTGACATAAGCATCACATCCCCAAACTTTAAGAAACGACAACTTTGGCCTTTTGCCATACCACAGTTCGTACGGTGTCGTCTCAACGGATTTCGATGGTGCCCTATTTAAAGTGAATGCAGCTGTTTCTAATGCATAACCCCAAAATGATAACGGCAAATCAGTAAGAGACATCATAGATCGCACCATCTCTAACAAAGTACGATTACGACGTTCGGACACACCATTACGCTGTGGTGTTCCAGGCGGTGTTAACTGCCAAACAATTCCACATTGTCTTAAGTGAGTACCAAACTCGAAACTCAGATATTCACCCCCACGATCAGACCGTAGGAACTTGATCTTCTTGTTACGATGATTTTCCACTTCACTCTGAAATTGCTTGAACTTTTCAAATGTTTCAGACTTGTGCTTCATCAAGTAGACATAACCATATCTACTTAAATCGTCGGTGAAGGTGAGAAAATAACGATATCCGCCGCGTGCCTCCACGCTCATTGGACCACACACATCGGTATGTATGATTTCCAACAAGTCACTTGCACGCTCCATTGTTCCGGAGAACGGAGTTTTAGTCATCTTGCCCATGAGGCATGGTTCGCACGTGTCAAGTGAATCAAAGTCAAGTGACTCCAAAACTCCATCAGCATGGAGTTTCTTCATGCGCTTTACACCAATATGACCCAAGCGGCAGTGCCACAAAAATATGGCGCTATCATTGTTTACTCTAACTCTTTTGGTCTCAATGTTATGTATATGCGTGTCGCTATCAAGATTCAATATGAACAATCCTCTCACATTCGGTGCATGACCATAAAAGATGTTACTCATAGAAATAGAACAACCATTATTCTCAGACTTAAAAGAGTAACCGTCTCGCAATAAACAAGATCCAGATATAATGTTCATGCTCAACGCAGGCACTAAATAACAATGATTTAAGTTCATCACTAATCCCGATGGTAGCTGAAGTGACACTGTGCCGACGGCGATTGCATCAACCTTGGAACCGTTTCCTACGCGCATCGTCACTTCGTCTTTCGCCAGCCTTCGTCTATTCCGCAGTTCCTGCTTCGAGTTGCAAATGTGAGCAACAGAACCGGTATCAAATACCCAGGCACTACTACGAGAGCCGGTTAAGTACACATCAATAACATGTATATCAAATATACCTGATTTCTCTTTGCCCGCCTTCTTATCTTCCAGATACTTGGGGCAATTGCGCTTCCAGTGACCCATACCCTTGCAATAGAAGCACTCTGTTTCAGGCTTAGGTCCAGCTTTGGGCTTCTTCGGCGGATTGGCAACAGGCTTGCCGCTCTTCTTCGAATTGCCCTTCTTGCCTTTGCCGTTTCTCTTGAAACTAGTGGTCTTGCTCACCATCAACACTTGATGCTCTTTACGGAGTTCAGACTCTGCGAATTTCAGCATCGCAAACAACTCGCCGGGAGACTTGTTCATCCCTTGCATGTTGTAGTTCAACACAAAGCCTTTATAGCTTGGCGGCAGTGATTGAAGGATTCTGTCAGTGATAGCTTCTTGCGGGAGTTCAATCCCTAGTTCAGCTAGACGGTTTGAGTACCCAGACATTTTGAGCACATGCTCACTGACAGACGAGTTTTCCTCCATCTTGCAAGCATAGAATTTATCGGAGGTCTCATACCTCTCGATCCGGGCGTTCTTCTGAAAGATAAACTTCAACTCCTGGAACATCTCAAATGCTCCATGACGCTCAAAGCGACGTTGAAGTCCCGGTTCCAAGCCATACAAGACTGCACATTGAACTATTGAGTAGTCCTCCTTTCGTGCTAACCAAGCGTTCTTAACATCCTGATCAGCCGTAGCGGGTGGTTCATCTCCTAGCGCAGCATTAAGGACATAATCCTTCTTTCCAGCTTGTAAGATTAGCTTAAGATTACGAGCCCAGTCTACAAAGTTGCTTCCATCATCTTTCAACTTAGCTTTCTCTAGGAACGTATTAAAATTCAGGATGACACTTGCGTGAGCCATGATCTACAACACAAATATATTCAAAGTGGACTTAGACTATGTTCAAGATAATTAGAGTTCAACTTAATCAAATTATATGCTAAACTCCCACTCAAAAAGTACATCTCTCTAGTCATTTGAGTGGTTCATGATCCACTTACACTATCCCAAGTCCGATCATCACGTGAGTTGAGTATAGTTTCAGTGGTAAGCATCCCTATGCTAATCATATCAACTATATGATTCATGATCGACCTTTCGGTCTCATGTGTTCCGAGGCCATGTCTGCACATGCTAGGCTCGTCAAGCTTAACCCGAGTGTTCCGCGTGCGCAACTGTTTTGCACCCGTTGTATGTGAACGTTGAGTCTATCACACCCGATCATCACGTGGTGTCTCGAAACGACGAACTGTAGCAACGGTGCACAGTCGGGGAGAACACAATTTCGTCTTGAAATTTTAGTGAGAGATCACCTCATAATGCTACCGTCGTTCTAAGCAAAATAAGGTGCATAAAAGGATTAACATCACATGCAATTCATAAGTGACATGATATGGCCATCATCACGTGCTTCTTGATCTCCATCACCAAAGCACCGGCACGATCTTCTTGTCACCGGCGCCACACCATGATCATCCATCAACGTGTTGCCATCGTGGTTGTCGTGCTACTCATGCTATCACTACTAAAGCTACATCCTAGCAAAATAGTAAACGCATCTGCAAGCACATATGTTAGTATAAAGACAACCCTATGGCTCCTGCCGGTTGCCGTACCATCGACGTGCAAGTCGATATTTCTGTTACAACATGATCATCTCATACATCCAATATATCACATCACATCGTTGGCCATATCACATCACAATCATACCCTGCAAAAACAAGTTAGACGTCCTCTAATTTTGTTGTTGCATGTTTTACGTGGTGACCAAGGGTATCTAGTAGGATCGCATCTTACTTACGCAAACACCACAACGGAGATATATGAGTTGCTATTTAACCTCATCCAAGGACCTCCTCGGTCAAATCCGATTCAACTAAAGTTGGAGAAACCGACACTTGCCAGTCATCTTTGAGCAAAGGGGCTTACTTGTAACGATGAAACCAGTCTCTCGTAAGCGTACGAGTAATGTCGGTCCAAGCCGCTTCAATCCAACAATACCGCGGAATCAAGAAAAGACTAAGGAGGGCAGCAAAACACAGATCACCGCCCACAAAACCTTTTGTGTTCTACTCGAGAAGACATCTACGCATGAACCTAGCTCATGATGCCACTGTAGGGTAACGTCGCATGGGAAACAAAAAATTTCCTACGCGCACGAAGACCTATCATGGTGATGTCCATCTACGAGAGGGGATGAGTAATCTACGTACCCTTGTAGATCGTACAGCAGAAGAGTTTAGAGAACGCGGTTGATGTAGTGGAACGTCCTCACGTCCCTCGATCCGCCCCGCGAACAATCCCGCGATCAGTCCCACGATCTAGTACCGAACGGACGGCACCTCCGCGTTCAGCACACGTACAGCTCGACGATGATCTCGGCCTTCTTGATCCAGCAAGAGAGACGGAGAGGTAGAAAAGTTCTCCGGCAGCGTGACGGCGCTCCGGAGGTTGGTGATGATCTCGTCTCAGCAGGGCTCCGCCCGAGCTCCGCAGAAACGCGATCTAGAGGAAAAACTATGGAGGTATGTGGTCGGGCAGCCGTGAGAAAGTCGTCTCAAATCTGCCCTAAAAGCCCCATATATATAGGAGGAGGGAGGGGGACCTTGCCTTGGGGTCCAAGGGACTCCCAAGGGGTCGGCCGAGCCAAGGGGGGGAGGACTCCCCCCCCCCCAAACCGAGTTGGACTTGGTTTGGTGGGAGGAGTCCCCCTCCCTTCCCACTTCTTCCCTCTTTTTTTTTCTTTGATTTTCTTCTCTTGGCGCATAGGCCCCTTTGGGGCTGTCCCACCAGCTCACTAAGGGCTGGTGTGTCTCCCCAAAGCCTATGGGCTTCCCCAGGGTGGGTTGCCCCCCCCCCCCCCCGGTGAACTCCCGGAACCCATTCGTCATTCCCGGTACATTCCCGGTAACTCCGAAAACCTTCCGGTAATCAAATGAGGTCATCCTATATATCAATCTTCGTTTCCGGACCATTCCGGAAACCCTCGTGACGTCCGTGATCTCATACGGGACTCCAAACAACATTCGGTAACCAACCATATAACTCAAATACGCATAAAACAACGTCGAACCTTAAGTGTGCAGACCCTGCGGGTTCGAGAACTATGTAGACATGACCCGAGAGACTCCTCGGTCAATATCCAATAGCGGGACCTGGATGCCCATATTGGATCCTACATATTCTACGAAGATCTTATTGTTTGAACCTCAGTGCCAAGGATTCGTATAATCCCGTATGTCATTCCCTTTGTCCTTCGGTATGTTACTTGCCCGAGATTCGATCGTCAGTATCCGCATACCTATTTCAATCTCGTTTACCGGCAAGTCTCTTTACTCGTTCCGTAATACAAGATCCCGCAACTTACACTAAGTTACATTGCTTGCAAGGCTTGTGTGTGATGTTGTATTACCGAGTGGGCCCCGAGATACCTCTCCGTCACACGGAGTGACAAATCCCAGTCTTGATCCATACTAACTCAACTAACACCTTCGGAGATACCTGTAGAGCATCTTTATAGTCACCCAGTTACGTTGCGACGTTTGATACACACAAAGCATTCCTCCGGTGTCAGTGAGTTATATGATCTCATGGTCATAGGAATAAATACTTGACACGCAGAAAACAGTAGCAACAAAATGACACGATCAACATGCTACGTCTATTAGTTTGGGTCTAGTCCATCACGTGATTCTCCCAATGACGTGATCCAGTCATCAAGCAACAACACCTTGTTCATAATCAGAAGACACTGACTATCATCGATCAACTGGCTAGCCAACTAGAGGCATGCTAGGGACGGTGTTTTGTCTATGTATCCACACATGTAAGTGAGTCTTCATTCAATACAATTATAGCATAGATAATAAACTATTATATTGATACAGGAATTATAATAATAACTATACATTTATTATTGCCTCTAGGGCATAATTCCAACAGGAGTAATCATCATCGTCCGGCCTGTTGATGTCGTCGGGGTCATCCTGATCCTCGGGTTTGTCCGCATCCTCTAGTGGGTGTTCGGTAATTCCAAGGTTAGCATGGTCCTCTAGAGTGTTATGTTCCCCAGTGCCTTGTGTAGAGACTTTTCCCTTGTTCGCCTTAGCACGCTTACGTTGCTTCCGGCATTTTGAATTCTCCTCTCCGGATTTGTCATCGTTTGGCTGTGGGGGGAGGTCGCTGTTGTTACCGGACGTGTCTACCATATAGAGGTCATAAGTAGAGGTTGCAGCCCATCTCCCTGTATTTGTGGTATTGTGTTCATCGGCCTCGTAATCCATGCCCTCGAGCTCCTCGGAGCAGTAGTCTAACTGTTGGGGATCGTAGTAATTTCAAAAAAAATCCTACGCCAAACAAGGATCTATCTATGGAGAAACCAGCAACGAGTAATGGGGTAGAGCATCTTCATACCTTTGAATATCGCTAAGCGAAAGCGTTACTGGAGCGCGGTTGATGGATTCGTACTCGCAGCGATTCAGATCGCGGTGTTATTCCGATCTACGTGTCGAACCATGGCACCTCCTTGTTCAACACACGTACAGCCCAACGACGTTTCCCGCACCTTGATCCAGCAAGAAGGAGGGAGAGGTTGAGGGAGAGCTCCGGCAGCGTGGCGGCGCGGTGGCGGTGGAGCTACAAGGGATTCCGGCGGAGCTTCTCCAAGTTGTGCGGAAGAGGAGGAAGAACTGGGCTGCCTGGAGAGGGAGGAAACTATTTCTGTGTCTCCTCCAAAGGCCAAACCCTCCACTATATATAGGGGGAGAGGGACGGGGCGCCCCCTTTAGGGTTCCCACCCCCAAGGGGTGCGGCAGCCCCAACAGATCAAGGAGGCGGCAGACAGGGCAGGAGAGGTGGAGGTGGCCCATCTGCGCTAGGGTTCCCCCCTTCCCTCTCGACCTGTGCCTTGGGCCTTGGTGGGAGGCACACCAGCCCACTCTGGGCTGGTTCCCTTCCACCTTTTGGCCCATGTTACCCTTTGGGGCTGGTGGCCCCTCCCGGTGGACCCCCGGAACCCTTCTGGTGGTCCCGCTACGTTATCGGTGACGCCCGAAACATTTCCGGTGTCCAAAACCCCTCATCCTATATATCAATCTTCACCTCCGGACCATTCCGGAGCTCCTCGTGACATCCGGGATCTCATTCGGGACTCCGAACAACCATCGGTAACCTCGTACACTATTCCCATATAACCCTAGCGTCATTGAACCTTAAGTGTGTAGACCCTACGGGTTCGGGAAGCATGCACACATGACCGAGACACTCTCCAGTCAATAACCAACAGCGGGGTCTGGATATCCATGTTGGTTCCCACATGTTCCACGATGATCTCATCGGATGAACCACGATGTCAAGGATTCACTTAATCCCGTATGCAGTTCCCTTTGTCTATCGGTATGATACTTGCCCGAGATTCGAACGTCTGTATCCCCATACCTTGTTCAATCTCGTTACCCGCAAGTCTCTTTACTCATTCTGTAGCACATCATCTCGTGGCTAACTCCTTAGTCACACTCAGCTCATTATGATTATGTTCTACCGAGTGGGCCCAGAGATACCTCTCCGTTCACACGGAGTGACAAATCCCGGTCTCGATTCGTGCCAACCCAACAGACACTTTCGGAGATACCCGTAGTGCACCTTTATGGTCGCCAAGTTACATTGTGACGTTTGATACACCCAAAGCACTCCTACGGTATCTGGGAGTTGCACAATCTCACGGTCTAAGGAAAAGATACTTGACATTAGAAAAGCTTTAGCATACGAACAACACGATCTAGTGCTATGCTTAGGATTGGGTCTTGTCCATCACATCATTCTCTTAATGATGTGATCCCATTATCAATGACATCCAATGTTCATGATCAGGAAACCATGATCATCCATTGATCAACGAGCTAGCCAACTAGAGGCTCACTAGGGACACATTGTGATCTATGTATTCACACATGTATTACGGTTTCCGGTTAATACACTTATAGCATGAATAATAGACAATTATCATGAACTGGAAATATAATAATAACCATTTTATTATTGCCTCTAGGGCACATTTACAACAGTCTCCCACTTGCACTAGAGTCAATAATCTAGTTCACATCACTATGTGATTGCAATGAATCCAACACCCATACTGTTTTCGGGTTCGATCATGTCTTGCTTGTGAGAGAGGTTTATTAGTCAACGGGTCTGAACCTTTCAGATCCGTGTGTCCTTTACAAATCTCTATGTCTTCATATAGATATTGCTACCATGCGCCATTTGGAACTATTCGAAATGACTGCTCCACTATACGAATCCGGTTTACTACTCAGAGTCATCCGGATTAGTGACAAAGCTTGCATAGACTTAACTCCTTTACGACAAATTCTCTAATCACCTCCATAATCAAGAAAAAATTTGTAGTCCATTAGTTACTAAGGATAACTTTGACCGTTGTCCAGTGATCCATTCCTGGATCACTCTTGTACCCCTTGACTGACTCATGGCAAGGCACACTTTAGGTGCGGTACTCAGCATAGCATACTTATAGAGCCTACGGCTGATGCATAGGGGACGACATTCGTCCTTCCCTTTCTTCTGTCGTGGTCGGGCTTTTGAGTCTTACTCAAAATTCACACCTTATAACAGCCTAGAAGTCCTTCTTTTGCCGATCTATTTTGAACACTTTCAAAAACTTGTCAAGGCATGCATTTTGTTGAAAGTTCTATTAAGCACTTTGATCTATATCCATAGATCTTGATGCTCACTGTTCAAGTAGGTTATCCAGGTTTTTCCTTTGAAAAACTCCTTTCAAACAACCCTTTATGCTTTCCAGAAATTCTGCATTATTTCCGATCAATAATATGTCAACCACATATATTCATCAGAAATTCTATAGTGCTCCCACTCACTTCTTTGGAAATACAAGTTTCTCATAAACTTTGTATAAAACCAAAAACTTTGATCATCTCATCAAAGTGTATATTCCAACTCCGAGATGCTTGCTCCAGTCCCTAGAAGGATCGCTGGAGCTTTGCATACTTGCTAGCACCCTTTAGGATCGACAAAATCTTCTGGTTGTATCACATACAACCTTTCCTCAAGGAAACCGTCGAGGAAACAATATTTTGACATCCTATGTGCAAGATTTCATAAATGATGCAGCAACTGCTAACATAATTCCAACACACTTTCAGCATCGCTACGAGTGAGAAAGTCTCATCGTAGTCAACTCTTTGAACTTTGTCGAAAACATCTTTGCGACAAGTCGAGCTTTCTTAATGATGACTTTTCACCATCACCGTTTGTCTTCCTTTTAAAGACTCATCCATAATTAATAGTCTTACGACCATCAAGTAGTTATTCCAAAGTCTACACTTTGTTTTCATACATGGATCCTCCTCTCGGATTTCATGGCCTCCGGCCATTTGTCGGAATCCGGGACCACCATCGCTTCTCCATTGCTCGTAGGTTCATTGTTGTCCAACAGCATGACCTCTAAGACAGGGTTGCCATACCACTTTGTAGCAGCAGTACATGACCTTGTCGACCTACGAGGTTTGTAGTAACTTGATCTGAAGTTTCATGATCACTATCATTAGCTTCCACTTCAATTGATGTAGGCACCATAGGAACAACTTCATGCACCCAGGTACACACACTGGTTGAAGTGATGGTTCACTAACCTCATCAAGTCTCCACCATACTCCCACTCAATACTTTCGAGAGAAACTTTTCCTTGAGAAAGGACCCGTTTCTAGAAACAAACACATTTGCTTCCAGATCTGAGATAGGAGGTATACTCAACTGTTTTGGGTGTCCTATGAAGACGCATTTATCTGCTTTGGGTTCGAGCTTATCAGGCTGAAACTCTTTCACATAAGCATCGCAGCCCCAAATTTTTAAGAAATGACAGCTTAGGTTTCTCTAAACCATAATTCATACGGTGTCATCTCAACGGATTTACGTGGTGCCCTGTTTTAAAGTGAATGCGATTGTCTCTAATGCCTAACCCATAAATGATAGTGGTAATTTGATAAGAGATATCATAGTATGCACCATATCTAATAGGGCACGACTATGACATACGGACACACCATCATACTATGGTTTTCCAAGTGGTATGAGTTGTCAAACAATTTTCATGTGAAACCATTTTCACATTATCTTAAATGTTTACCAAACTCGTAACTCGGATATATATATTTTTTTACCTCCACGATCACATCGTAGACATATTAACCTCTTTGTCACGATGATCTTCAACTTCACTCTGAAATTACTTGAACCTTTCAATAATTCAGACTTGTGTTTCATCAAGTAAATACACTAGTATCTACTCTAATCATCTGTGAAGTAAGAACATAATGATATCCACTGCGTGCCTCAGCACTCATTGGGCTGCATACATCAAAATGTATTACTTCCAACAAGTTACTTTCTTGTTTCATATCACTGGAAAACGAGGTCTTCAATCATCTTGCCCATGTGGTATGATGTGCATGTCTCAAGTGAGTCCAAACGATCCATCCACATGGAGTTTCTTCATGCGTTTATACCATCGGGCATGGTTTGCATGTCTCAAACGTTAAAAAATGAGTGAGTACAAAGACCCATCAGCATGGAGCTTCTTCATGCATTTTATACCAATATGACTTAAGCAGCAGTGCCACAAGTAAGTGGTACTATCATAACTACTTCATATCTTTTGGCAACAATATTGTGCACCACTACAATTGAGATTCAATAAACCATTCATTTTAGGCCCAAGACCATTGAAGGTATTATTCAAGTAAACAGAATAACCATTATTCTTTTAAATGAATAACCATGTTGCAATAAACATAATCTAATCATGTCTATACTCAACGCAAACACCAAATAACAGTTATTTAGGTTTAGCTCTAATCCCGATGGCAGAGGGAGCGTGCGACGTTTGATCACATCAACCTTGGAAACACTTCCAACACTTATCGCCATCTCGCCTTTAGCTAGTCTCCGTTTATTTTGTAGCTTTTATTTAGAGTTACTAACACTTAGCAACTGAACCGGTATCTAATACCCTCGTGCTACTAGGAGTACTAGTAAAGTACACATCAATGTCATGTATATCCAATATACTTTCGTCGACTTTGCCAGCCTTCTCATCTACCAAGTATCTAGGTAGTTCCTCTTCAGTGACTGTTCCCCTCATTACAAAAGCACTTAGTCTCGGGTTTGGGTTCACCCTTGGGTCTCTTCACTAGAGCACCAACTGGTTTGCTGTTTCATGAAGTATCCCTTCTTGCCCGCGCCCTTCTTGAGACTAGTGGTTTTACGAACCATCAACAATTGATGCTCCTTTTGATTTCTACTTTCGCGGTGTCAAACATTGCGAATAACTCAAGGATCATCATATCCATCCATGATATTTTTATAGTTCATCACGAAGCTCTAGCAGCTTGGTGGCACTGACTCTGGAGAACTATCACTATCTCATGTGGAAGATCAACTCCCACTCAATTCAAGCAATTGTAGTACTCAGACAATCTGAGCACATGCTCAACGATTGAGTTTTTCTCCCTTACTTTGTAGGAAAATAATCTTGTTGGAGGTCTTATACCTCTCAACAAGGGCACGAGCATGAAATCCCAATTTCATCTCTTGGAACATATCGTATGTCCCGCGACGTTCGAAACGTCTTTAACGCCTCAATTCTAAGTCGTTTAAGCATTGTGCACTGAACTATCATGTACTTATCAGAAACGTGTATGTCAGATGTTCGCAACATCCATAGACCACGCTTAGGATTCAGCACACCAAGCGGTGCATTAAGGACGTAAGCCTTTCTGTGCAGCAATGAGGACAGTCCTCAGTTAACGGACCCAGTCCGCATAATTGCTACTTCTATCTTTCAACTAAGTTTTTCTCTAGGAACATATCAAAAACCGTAGAGCTATGGCGCAAGCATAAATTGCAAAGACCTTTCGACTATGTTCATGATAATTAAGTTCATCTAATCAAATTATTCAATGAACTCCCACTCAGATCGACATCCCTCTAGTCATCCAAGTGAAACATGATCCACGTCGACTAGCTCGTGTCCAATCATCATGTGAGACGGACTAGTCATCAATGGTGAGCATCTCCATGCTGATCGTATCAACCATACGACTCATGTTCGACCTTTCGGTCTCCCGTATTCGAGGCCATGTCTGTACATGCTAGGCTCGTCAAGTCAACCTAAGTGTTTTGTGTGTCTAAAATGGCTTACACCCGTTGTATGCAAATGTTAGAATCTATCACACCCGATCATCACGTGGTGCTTCGAGACAATGATCCTTCGCAACGGTGCACACTTAGCGGAATACTTTCTTGAAATTTTCATGAGGGATCATCTTATCTTTGCTACCGTCGTTCTAAGCAATAAGATGTAAAACATGATAAACATCGCATGCAACCATATAGTGACATGATATGGCCATTATCATGATGATCCTTGGATCTCCATCTTCAGGGCACCATGATCATCAATGTCACCGACATGACACCATGATCTCCATCATTGTGTCTCCGTGAAGTTGTCGCGCCAATCTATTACTTCTACTACTATAGCTAGCATTTAGCAATAAAGTAAAGTAATGACATGACGTTTTCATCTCATGCAATAAATTAAGACAACTCCTATGGCTCATGTCGGTTTTCATATTCATCGACATGCAAGTCGTGAATCCTATTACAAGAACATGATCAAACTCATACATCACACATGTAACATCACATTCTTTTGGCCATATCACATCATATGGCATGCCCTGCAAAAACAAGTTAGACGTCCTCTAATTGTTGTTTCAAGTTTTACGTGGCTGATTTGGGTTTCTAGCAAGAACGCTTCTTACCTACATGAAAGCCACAACGTTGATATGCCAATGCTATTTACCCTTCATAAGGACCCTCTTCATCGAATCTGATCCGAGTAAAGTGAGAGAGACAAACACCCGCTAGCCACCTTATGCAACAAGTGCATGTCAGTCGGTGGAACCTATCTCACATAAGCGTATGTGTAAAGTCGGCCCAGGCCGCTTCATCCAACGATGTCGCCGAATCAAGATAAGACTAGTAACAGCAAGCCATTGACATATTCAGCGCCCACAACTTTTGTGTTCTACTCGTGCATAGAATCTACGCACAGAACTTTGGCTCGGATGCCACTATTGGGGATCGTAGTAATTTCAAAAAAATTCCTACGCCAAACAAGGATCTATCTATGGAGAAACCAGCAACGAGTAATGGGGTAGAGTATCTTCATACCTTTGAAGATCGCTAAGCGGAAGCGTTACTGGAACGTGGTTGATGGAGTCGTACTCGCAGCGATTCAGATCGCAGTGTGATTCCGATCTATGTGCCGAACCACGGCACCTCCGTGTTCAACACACGTACATCCCGGCGACGTTTCCCACACCTTGATCTAGCAAGGAGGAGGGAGAGGTTGAGGGAGAGCTCCGGCAGCGCGACGGCGCGGTGGCGGTGGAGCTACGAGGGATTCCGACGGAGCTTCTCCAAGCTGCGCAGAAGAGGAGGAAGAACTGGGCTGCCTGGAGAGGGAGGAAACTATTTCCGTGTCTCCTCCAAAGGCCAAACCTGCCACTATATATAGGGGAGAGAGGGGGGGCCTTTAGGGTTCCCATCCCCAAGGGGTGCGGCAACCCCAACAGATCAGGGAGACGGCGGCCGGGGCACGAGAGGTGGAGGTGACGCACCCTAGATGGGCCTTGGGCCCATCTGTGCTAGGGTTTCCCCCCTTCCCTCTCTACCTGCGCCTTGGGCCTTGGTGGGAGGTGCACAAGCCCACTCTAGGCTGGTTCCCTTCAACCTTTTGGCCCATGTTACCCTTTGGGGCCGGTGGCCGCTCCCGCTGGACCCCCGGAACCCTTGTGGTGGTCCCGTTACGTTACCAGTGACGCCCGAAACATTTCCGGTGTCCAAAACTCCTCATCCTATATATCAATCTTCACCTCCGGACCATTCCGGAGCTCCTCGTGACGTCCGGGATATCATGCGAGACTTCGAACAACCTTCGGTAACCTCGTACACTATTCCATATAACCCTAGCATCATCAAACCTTAAGTGTGTGGACCCTACGGGTTCGGGAAGCATGCAGACATGACCGAGGCACTCTCCAGTCAATAACCAACAGCGGGTTCGAGATATCCATGTTGGTTCCCACATGTTCCACGATGATCTCATCGGATGAACCAAGATGTCAATGATTCACTTAATCTCGTATGCAGTTCCCTTTGTCTATCGGTATGATAGTTGCCCGAGATTCGATCGTCGGTATCCCCATACCTTGTTCAATCTCGTTACCGGAAAGTCTCTTTACTCGTTTCGTAGCAAATCATCTCGTGGCTAACTCCTTAGTCACACTGAGCTCATTATGATGATGTTCTATCGAGTGGGCCCAGAGATACCTCTCTGTTCACACGGAGTGACAAATCCCGGTCTCGATTCGTGCCAACCCAACAGACACTTTCGGAGATACCCGTAGTGCACCTTTATGGTCACCCAGTTACGTTGTGATGTTTGATACACCCAAAGCACTCCTACGGTATCCGGGAGTTGCGCAATCTCGCGGTCTAAGAATAAGATACTTGACATTAGAAAAGCTTTAGCATACGAACAACACGATCTAGTGCTATGCTTAGGATTGGGTCTTGTCCATCACATCGTTCTCTTAATAATGTGATCCCGTTATCAATGACATCCAATGTCCATGATCATCCATTGATCAACGAGCTAGTCAACTAGAGGCTAACTAGGGACACTTATAGCATGAATAATAGACAATTATCATGAACTGGAAATATAATAATAACCATTTTATTATTGCCTCTAGGGTACATTTCCAACACTAACGCGTTGGCTAAATCTTCAATGGTAGCTACCAAGTGGGTGGTGGTCGGGATGTAAAAGTCCCCATATTTCAACTCGGAGCCGTACTACAAGCGGGTCGGGCTGGTTGAGATGTGCCACGATTGGATCTGGCCGAGTATCTCGTTTAACACCGAGGTCTCGTCCTGGCACATCGTTGGATAGTTTTCAGAGTTAACCTCTGGGGCCTCCGTGAGGGAGGCGTGTTTGGCAAAAGTCGTTTGCTATGATCCAGGCATCAAGGTCCAGTCCAATCTAGGAGCTGGCTCTCCGGAAGAGAGGGATTCAAGGACATGTCCGGATGCGTGATCCGAAGTTAAGGCTTCGAGGTTTTTGATCTCATCGGCCGAAGCCGAGATTCTTGCGGGGACCAGATCGGTTTGCGGATGGGTTGGGAATTCGAAACTCCCTGACCTCGTTTGCTGATCGGGGACGAAACCTCCGATCCGACCCAGACGTCGGGTTGGGTCTGCACACAGTGTATTGCTGCCGAACGGGAGAACCTGTCCGGGGACAAAGATGTCTCCGTTGCTAATTCTGTCGGTGACGATTAACCGAGCCTTCGATCTTCTCTGCGATCCAACAACGGAACTCTCAATGAAAGCACCAATCTCGGTGTCAAAACCGGCAGATCTCGGGTGGGGGGTCCCGAACTATGGACCTTGGATCGATGTGTTGTAGGAAGAAGGGGGAGGCGGCGGTTTACCAGGTTTGGGCCATCCTATGGAGGTAATACCCTACATCCTTCTTGATTGTATTGATGAAGATGATTACATAGTAGATCTACCTCGAGATCGTATATGCTAAACCCTAAATGATTCAGCCTCCCCTACATGGATAGGGGTCTCTAGTTTATATAGACACCAGGGACCCTAGGGTTTACAAGTTACCGACCATTAGTCGGGATAGACAAGCCAACCTAATCATTCTAAGCTTGGAGTACACGCCAATCTTCGAAGTCATCCTTCTTGCGTTTGAAGTTGTCAACTATTCGGACTCTGATGATTCGGTCCATGGGACGACAACCCGAGGACTCCTTAATCCAGGACTCCCTCGCTCGTTATCCATGCCCTCGAGCTCCTCGGAATGGTAGTCTAACACGTCGGTTAAATCTTCGACGGTAGCTACCAAGTGGGTGGTGGGTGGACCGTAAAAGTCCTCATATTCCGACTCAGAGCCGTACTACGAGCGGGTCGGGCTGGTTGAGATGTGTCACGGTTGGATCTCGCCGAGTATCTCGTTTAACACAGAGGGATCGTCGTGGCACATCGTCCGATAGTTTTTGGAGTTAACATCCAGGGCCTCCGTGAGGGAGGCGTGTTCGGCAGAAGCCGCTTTCTGTGATCCACGTGTCCATGTCGAGTCCGATCTAGGAGCCGGCTCTCCGGAAGAGAGGGGTCTCAGGACATGGCCGGATGCATGATCAGAAGTTAAGGCTTCGAGGTTTTTGATCTCATCGGCTGAAGCCGGGGTTCTTGCGGGGACCAGATCTGTCCGTGGATGGGGTTGGGAATTCGAAACTCCTTGACCTCGTTTGCTGCTCGGGGACGAAACCTTCGATCCGGCCGAGACAGCCTGTTAGGTCTGCACATAGTGTAATACTGCCAAACGAGAGAACCTGTCCGGGGAGAAAGATGTCTCTGTTGCTGATTCTATTGCTAAAAATTAAGCGAGCCATCGATCATCTCGGTGATCCAATAGCGGAACTCTCAGTGAAAGCACCAATGTCAGTGTCAAAACCAGCGGATCTAGGGTAGGGGGTCCCGAACTGTGGACCTTGGATCGATGTGTTGTAGGAAGAAGGGGGAAACAATGGTTTACCCAGGTTTGGGCCCTCCTATGGAGGTAATACCCTACATCCCGCTTGATTGTACTCCCTCCGTCCGATAAAGCTTGTCCTCATGGACTTTTTTCAGAAAAAACCCAAGCTAATTCCCGACAAGCCCCTCACTATCAATCGTCTTCCCCGCTCCTCTCCTCCACTCCTCTCCCGCGCCAGAGATCCGCTCGCCCGCGTCGGATCTCCCCTGCTCAGCTCCCTCGTAGTCCCCCCGCGCATCGTCGGAGGTCATCCGCCCCATCCCTCCCTCGCCCCATCCCTCCACCCTACACCCAGCTTCCCTCTCTTGCCCCCTCCTCCTTCCGTGATCCAAGGTGAGGAGAAGGCCGGATTTTTCTTTTGATCTGCTCTCCGACCGCGGCGGCCTTCTCCGAGTTTGATTTCGGCAAACCCACCTCACACACACAAACACGCGGCCATGTACTGGTCGGCGACGGCGGCCATTTCCAGGTCCTTCTCGATGTTGCGGCAGTAGCTCGCCCGTGGCGGCGCGGGGGCGAGAAGCAGCAGTGAGCACACGAGTATGCGACGAAGGAGGTCATCTTTGGCGTCGGCGCGAGTATGCGATGCGTCAACGACCTCATGAACGCCGTCGAGGTCACCATGGGCCCCAAGGTCCGTCCATGCCCCCTCTAATTCCCATCAGAGCGTGGATCTTTGTTCATCTCATTGAAAGCACCAGTCTTGAGTTATTCATCTCATTGAGCCAATGCAGGTAGTTGTCCAGCGCAGCCGGCAGCTCTTGTCTTTCCTTTGCTTTCAGAGGGGAGGTTTTTTCCTTTGGGATAACCTGAATTAAGCTAACCACAGATGGTGTGTATGCAGTCAGACTGTTCGTTCCTAATATGGAGATATGTTCTTCCTTTGGTTTGTGGGATTAATGTTATGGGTGATAAAAAGGTTCAGGCTTCTTCTACAATCGCCCCCCAATTTAGTTTAAACTAGTTTTGGATCACTAATTTAAACTAGTTTACTCCTGTCAAACTGTACTTTTTCAGATTCAGTTTAAACTAGTTTTGGATCACTAATTTCTTTGAAAATTCAGTTTAAACTGTGAAACTAGTTTTGGAGATAAATGTGCTGATATTAAGATAATGCAAAGCCTGCTCTTTTTGCTGCATAGGGAAACAAAGTTCAGTACCTTCACACATCTAAAGGCTGGTGATACTGTAAGTACTCCGGGATAACAATACATTTATCCCTGGATAGAATTTGCTTAAAAATATGTATCCTTGGAGCATCAGGGATTTTCATCAACATTGCTACGACTCGTATGCCATAAATGATGTATAAGTACAGGGTGTTGTCATCTCAACCTTCTTATCCAACCTGCATCAGTTAGCAGTGGTACAGGTGCTGATCCCCCTAAAAATAATTAAAGGTCTGACATGAAAACCTGTTCTTCATGTATCAGACTTGGGTCCTAACAGTTTAATCTTAGGCTTTGGTTACCCAAGCACTCCAATGTTCTTGGTTTCAGCAGCACAAAATCCTTGCAATATCAGGGATTTTATCAACATTGTTGCACAATTCCTATGCTTTATGGCGAATAAGTACATAATAGTGTGATGAAAATATGATCTCTGCTTTCTTATCCATTAATGCCATGACTATACATTATGTGGTGATCAACATAGCATAGAATGTGTTCTTTTCATTTGGCAGCACTTGGAGTATTTGGCAGCACTTGTTGTAGGAGAACAAGGTGAACTCCATATTTATTTTATGTTGATCTCATTATGGTTGATGTGCACATTTCATTTTCTCATTGGCTTGCAATTTTCTCATTGGTGGAGCAGCTGCAGAATGTGCTGAGATATGAAACTAAGGAGCAATAGAAGCAGTGGCTTAATCATCAGTATTGAAGAAGAAGAAGAAGAAGAAGAAGAAGAATATGAAGAAGAACAAAAAGAATAAGAAAAATAAGAAGAATATGAAGAAGAAGAAGAAGGAGAAGAATTTATTCTAATGATCTTGTACAACTTGTAATGACCATTGATGAAGATATTATTTCTCTTCTTCCAACTCCTTGTAATGACCTTGTACATCTTGTAATTACCCTTAATGAAGATATTATTTCTCTCAACTCGAGTTTTGTCTTTATATCTTGTCATAAGATTTTATTGTCAAATTAATTTAAATAATTCAAATAAATCCAAATAAGTTCATAAAAATCCAAATAATTCAAATAAATTCATATAAATTCAAATAAATCCAAATAAATTCATAAAAATCCAAATAATTCAAATAAATCCAAATAAATTCATAAAAATCCAAATAATTAAAATAAATCCAAATAAATTCATAAAAATCCAAATAATCCAAATAAATCACATGACATACTCCAATCTTATCTCATTGAACACATGACACAAGACATACATATCACACATGGCATACACATGACACGAATTCCTATCCTTTCTTTTCATTTCCCTATCTACTCCTTTCCTTTTCCTTAGTCTATTATCCTTGTTCAAGAATGGCCACTGTGTCGGTAATTAGCTCGACACTGCAATACACACTGATTATTTCCTCCCCGGCATTTTGTAAGCGATCTTTGTGCAAATGAGGCATTTTGTAGCTATTTCCTCCTTGATCTTCCATGACTCTTACCATGACTGCTTGGAGTGTGATGAAGCTCTTGAACAGCTTATGAGCCTCATAGTTCTCAAACTCCTCCTCTACACCCTGTATCAGTTCCCGGATATTCATAGGCACTCTGCAGTCAATTAGGGATTGGAGAGAGCGGTGGAAGCACAGGTCTAAAACATTGAACTCGGGGCTGTTTGGAGGTTGTTGTAACAATCGAATGTCCAAATCTGTTTGTTCCACTGCTTCTCAAAAACCTGCATCATTAGGAAGAACATGAGGCTTTGCATTGTCCTGTTGAATGAAGATTGTGGTGCCCTCGTCATCGTCAGGCCACTTGTCTTGGATTGCCGGGATTACTTTATTGATCAGGTACTCTCTGCATACATGTCTGGTTACCTTCACTGATTTCACCTCAATCGTTCCTCTATCTCTGTTATGGCTGCTCCGTTGTGCCTCTGTCTCACCAACAAACGCCCAAGTCCTGATATTTCCATCGAATGTCATTTGTCCTTCATCATTGTACCGAGGCTTTTCCACGGCGGTCAAGAACACAACTTTCCCAATACTGTTAGTGTTTGACACGGTGCACTCAGGTTCAGGTTCTCCGGGCAGTACATAGTAAGTGTTCTTAACCCTGGTCATGTCATACCATTTCTCGTCTATATGAACCATATTATTCATTGATTTGAAGCTAGGATATGGGGTTGATATCGAGTGCTCATCCATCATGGATATGCAGAATTTCAGTCTCGCTATCTTGTTGGCTGGCTTGAGGAAGGGTTTGACAGTGTTAGTGATGTGTTTCAGCTCTTTCAACTGAAACCTATCATGTAGCGTCGAGCGGGGAACACCCAAACACCTTGCAAGAGATCTGATTGTCCTTCTTCTGCTCAGTGGGACCGTAGTTGTTCTCGCCAAGTCTAGCTCCTTTCTCTTTCTACCAACATTCCCCTTCTTGTTGCTTGAAACGTTCACTTCTTGGCCTAAGTCAAGTTGTTCTTTCGCTAGATTCCATATTCTTGAAACTGTTCGTACGCATACATTCATCAGCGTTGCGATGAGCACCTTATCATATAGATGAACCTCCCCATCTCTGAGCTCGATTACTCCCAGAGCAAAGTAAACACCAAACCTCTCATTGTCTGACAACTCCTTCTTTTTTGCATTACCTTGTGCATCAGCTTCTTCCTCTCGAGCTTGTTCCTCCTCTTCAGCCATCAAGTTCGTATCCATAGCATGACCATGTCGAGCTCCTTCCTCCTCTTCAGCAATCAAGTTTGTATCCATAGCATGACCATGTCGAGCTCATTCCTCCTCTTCAGCAATCAAGTTCAAATCAATAGCATGACCATGTCGAGCTCCTTCCTCCTCTTCAGCAATCAAGTTCAAATCAATAGCATGACCATGTCGAACTCCTTCCTACTCTTCAGCAATCAAGTTCAAATAAATAGCATGACCATGTCGAGCTCCTTCCTCCTCTTCAGCAATCAAGTTCAAATCAATAGCATGAGCCTCTCGAGCTCCTTCCTCCTCTTCAGCCATCAAGTTCAAATCAATAGCATGAGCCTCTCGAGCTCCTTCCTCCTCTTCAGCCATCAAGTTCAAATCCATAGCATGACCCTCTCGAGCACCTTCCTCCTCTTCAGCCATCAAGTTCAAATCCATAGGCGTTCCTCTGCTTCTATCTATAATCAATGATAAATGGAAAAAGATGAATCTGGTTAGATGACAAGTTTGTTATGGCCAAAAAATAACTAAATTAGCAATAGTTAAATAGTTAACTGAATTTAGAGCTTGATGTCAGTGCTCTGTTTTGGAATTCAGAATTTAAAGCTCTAAATTCGGGTGATAGCTAAAGAGTTAACTAAATTAGCAATAGCTAAAGAGTTAATTAAAGTTTTTTATGGAACATAAACTTGTCAAATTTCAAATGTCGAGTGACTTGCACCATTTAGAAAAAAACTGCACCAAAAAAATCCAAAAACAACCCCTCACATCAAAGTACTTGTGTGATGTTGATCTGCAAACCTACAGCAGCAACAACAACAACAACAACATCTCAAATTTACCGACCTTACTCTAGACACATACGGAATGCTTCAGTGTCTTGAATGGGAACCATGTGGTTCCTTTGCATGAAACAATGGCTACAGCGCCCATGATGAAAGCGGGCAAAATCACCCCAGTCTCCTGAAAGATCTGAGAGACGATGTGTTGCCCCCGAACCCACTAAAAACAGTTCTCTATCGCCCCTCGGTGCCACATTTCCTGGCAGTAAGTTCAGTTTCTCATTTGGCATCTTGTCAACTCAATGTTTGATTTATTGTCATCATCGTGAATATACACACTGCTAATTGTTATTGCTCGAGCAACAAAATAGAACATTACTGATTCGGCTGCCCAAAACAGAACAACTCCTCTGTCTGATTTAGAGCTCTAAATAACTAAACAGTACTGATTCGGTGTGCAGGAATTCATACAAGGCGAAATATTCTGAAGGTGCAAATTTACAAAGGGAGGCATTACATCTCACCGGCAGCAGGCAGCAACACAGGTCATTCCGGACGGAGGGGCATCAAAAGCAGCAGGATCAGGACCAGGACCTTTGATGCAGCAGCAGGATCAGGACCAGGACCTTCCATGCAGCAGGAGGAGCATAACCGGGGCGCCAGCGTTGCCCGGGGCGAGGCGCATGTCGGCCCAAGAAAAAGAATCACAGCTCCGGACGGGAAAATAGGCTCCTTGTTTCTGCTCGTCTTGCTCGGCGTCGGTGTTGGAGGTGACACTGCTCGTCTTGCTCGTCGGCGTAGCGCTCCTCCTCCTCGAGCCCCTCGGATTCCTCCCTCCTCCGGAACGCGGTCATGCTACTGGGGTTGGGCGGTTCGGCGTCACGTACCCCTCGTCCTCATCCTCCTCGGGGATCTGGTGGCCGGTGATGGATACGTCAGCGGGCAGGCCATGGTCTCTCTGGCGGGGATCTAATTTTTCCCCGATGGAGTCTAAGCAGCAGGAGCTTGAGTAGCCTCCGTGTCACCAGCATAGAGGGGCCCGACGGTGGATGGGACGACGGACGACCACGGTGCGGGAGGCCGACGTGGGAATCTGGGGAAGGAAGAAGAAGCAGAGGGGGCTGATTAGCAACGGTTTAAAAATTAGAAGGGTCGTTTTGCAAAACTGTAAATGAACTACGGGGTGGACATCTTTTTCTGGACGGAGGGAGTATTAATGAAGATGATTACAGAGTATATCTACCTCGAGATCGTATATGCTAAACCCTAGATGATTCAGCCTCCCCTACACGGATAGGGGTCTCTGGTTTATATAGACACCAGGGACCCTAGGATTTACAAGTTACCGACCATTAGTCACGGATATGCAAGCTGACCTAATCCTTCTACGCTTGGAGTACACGCCAATCTTTGGAGTCATCCTTCTTGCGTTCGAAGTTGTCAACTATCCGGACTTTGATGATTCGGTCCATGGGCCGACGCCCAGAGGACCCCTTAATCCAGGACTCCATCACCACCCCCTCCCCCCCCCCCCCCCCCCGCCCCCCCGCTTGCACACATGCACTGCCTCTCTCATGATCTCCCATGCTCGAGCGGCAGCTCTCCCCGAGTCTAGCTCTGCCTACTAACTGCTCCATGCTTGCACTAGCGTATCATGCCTCACAGTGATTCCCGTCCTCCTCTTGGCCGCTGGATGATGGTTGCGTCCGCTACACTGAAGACTTTCTTCCCTTTCAAAGCCGAGAAACGCAGGTCTTGTTCGTCGCCCGACCACTAATCAATGAGTGATTCACTAATTTCTTAGAGCAAGAGAGGCAAACAACAATAGAAGATGTATTGGAAGTTTGAACTCATATGATGTATGTGTGGATTTATAAACTGATTTTTTGAAAATATAACTATGGAGTAATTTTGAACTGGAAAAAAATATGTGGGTGTGTGGATGAAGCCCGAATTGATGTATTTTTATATCAATCTTATTTGATGCTACAGAAAAATTGATGAAGGCGTATTTTCATTGGCAACCTCCAACAAAAGGAGTTTCTACACATATGGGGGAATGGATAAAGCAAACTATTAATTTGGTATTCTTTTGTATCCTTTATTATTATTTGTATTTTTCATGTTTAATCTAATTAGTTCCATAGTGAAGCATCGAGTTTCAGTTCTACATATATTTTGCACTCGAGCAAATTTATATATGCTTTGGCATGAGGTTTTCCTTCGATAGTTAGGAAGCACTATTTAGCCACTGCGTTATGAGATATTCCTTGAATACTTCTTTAGTTATACAAAATTTAAAATTTTAGGAACCTATTTTGTATTTTTGTCCCGGGCCCCCAAATTCCTGGAGACGGCCCTTCTTATCATCCCCTTTCTTTCTTCTTTGTCTCTCAATTTTTCCGCATCTCCTCTCTCTGTTTTCTTCCTTGTAAAGCTAGATCATCGCCTTCTTCTCTATTTCCCTTTCCATCCTCAACCATGCATCAGTGCGAGACGTGTTACTGCAAGAAGGGCAGCCATTGCATGTGTTCATCGACGTTGCAAAGCCGTGATGTGCTTTGGCACCAGCGCACTTTTGTAACAGGGGCTATGTTTCTGAAACATGCATGTCGTTGCATTGGTTTGCAACAGAACCTATGTTTTTGAAACATTTGTGTTGTTATAATGGTCTACAATGGAGTTAGGAGGTATGTGTTTGAAACATCTGTAATGTCGCAATGGTTGGTCGCGGTGCGCTTATGTAAATGGGTCTTATTTCGGAAGAAAGAAAAGGTTGAGCGGAAATTGCAACATGGCTCGTGTTGCAAAGGGCAGAGCGCACACATGGATCTTTTTTAAATTGAAAAATTGGATTGAAAAGACTGCAACAAGACTCTTGTTGAAGAGGGCCAAGCGCCACTAAAGATGGGTCATTTTCTTTAATTATTTCTTCATTTTATTTCTTCTTTCCGAGTAATACCAATGCCTTTATTATTATTTTCTTGGAATTAATCCAATTAAATCATAATTACTACTTACTCTGTCCATAGTAATTGTCGTTGATTTAATGCTCCCTCTGTAAAAAAGATGTCGTATCATAGATAGATACCATATCATAATAAATATTATGCTACTATATGTCTTGCATGATAATAAATTTGATTATATTTAATACTAATATATGATACTCCTTATTATGAGTAGCCTAGTGACCTAAGAAAGTCTTATATTTCTATATAGAGGGAGTGCCAATTAATACGAATAGAAGGGAGTATTAAAGTTGCACTATTTTCAGAAATTGCTTTTGGAGGCCGAGCTTCATGAAGGCCTTTAAATTCAAACTTCTAATTTCATGGAAAATCATATTTAAACATTTTAAAAAATTCTGAAAAATACATAGATAGATGAAGGTATAATACACGAGTGTGTAAATTTTCAGAACTAAATACGTTAAAATGAGGGCTATGCAAAAAAGACAAATCTAAAGCTTTTTAAGACATGACACTATTCATCTTTCCAGACCATGAATTTATCTTTTTTCTACAGGTCGCGTCTCAAAGTATTTTGGCCTAAAATTTTACACATACGCGGATCACACACTTATTTAATTGTACAATTTTTTCAGATTTTTGAAATCAAATTTTTTGAATTTTTATTTTTTTTTTCAAAAATTTCGGCCTCCATGACTCTCGGGTGCCAAAACGTCATTCTCCAGGGATTTGTTCAGAAAAATCCCTGACTATATTCTAGTTGCCACATAATAGAAAAGGCTTGACAGTAATATAAGTAGTTAAACCGCTCCCATGAGCCATTCTTCCTTAGAAATATAGATGTGGTATCCTGAATTTTGTACTAAAATCACGTGATAGTTTCCTAGCGACCTTTTCCATCACTCTCGCGTCCAGCAACAACAATCCCTGGAAAATAATGGACCGACCCTTGACAAATTAAAATTTCAGGTACCTGACGCACAGGTGCCCTGAACAAGATAGATGCGGTAGTTACGGAGCTATAATAGCCCCGGTCCAAACCTCCAGCTTCAGTTCTTTCACCTCACCTCACCTTCCTCCTCTCCCTTGTCGACCGACGTCGATCCCAATGCTGCTAATGCCAATTTATTCGCTGTCCATTACCACGCCATACAGCTGCTGGAGTAATACGGGAATGTAATTCCCTTGCCACGCGCCCTATTTAATCACGGGGCTCCTCCGGAACAATCGACCAACAAAAGGAATTGCTTGCTAGCCTCGCCGCAGTCGCCCTGCGCGTCTCCTCTACCGAACCGTCCGCCGTCGTCGCCATCGCCGTCGCTGTGCATATACCTCCCCTACTCTAGCTACCTTCTTCTTGGTATTGTCAGCTAGGTGTACCGCGTCACAGCATGGCGCCCGGGCTGCGGTTCCCGCCGGCGTTCGCCCTCGTGCAGCTCGCGTTCGCGCTGCTCGCCGTGCTGCCTCGCCACGTTGCGCCGGACCTGGCCGGCGACCGCGACGCGCTGCTCGCCCTGCGCACCGCCGTGGGAAAGCATCTCAAGTGGGACCCGTCGGTGTCCCCGTGCCAGGGGTGGCAAGGCGTCAGCTGCAGCCCCGCCCCCGGCCAGCGCGTCGTCGAGGTGCGGCTGGTTGCCAAGAGCCTGAGCGGGCAGATCCCGGTCGGCACGGTGGGCAACCTCACCGCCCTGCAGACGCTGTCCCTCCGGTTTAACGCCATCTCCGGCCCCATCCCGGCGGACATCGGCAGCTGCGCCGAGCTCCGGTGGCTGTACCTCAAGGGGAACCGGTTCGACGCCGGCATACCGGAGAGCCTCTTCTTGCTGGCATTGCTCAAGAAGGCCGACCTGTCCGAGAATCGCCTCACCGGCGGCGTGTCATCGGAGTTCAACAGGCTCGGGAACCTCGCCACGTTGAACCTCGAGGGCAATGACCTCAACGGCGCGCTCCCGAGCGGCCTTGACCTCCCGAAGCTGACGCAGTTCAACGTGTCCTACAACGGCCAGATCGACGGCCCCGTGCCCGCGTCGCTCGCCGGGCTACCCCCGAGCGCCTTCCTTGGAACGGCGCTTTGCGGCGGCCCTCTCGCCGCGTGCCCCAGCTCAGAGGGCAAGAAGAGGCGCAAGCTAACCTTTGGCGCCATCATCGGCATCATCATTGCTGCGTTGGTCGCTCTCATCATCGTGCTCACAATCTGTGTTCTCGTCTGCTTCAGCCGGCGGCGGCGGGCGACGGCCGGAAGGTCCACCGAGGCCGCGGCCGACGTGCACGAGGGCATGGAGCCTATAACGGTGACCGTGGCGATGACGGACAGGAACGCCGTGAAGCGGTCGCACTCCCCGCCGGCGTCGCCGCTGATCGGCGACGGCAAGAAGCTGGTGTTCCTCGGCAGCGCGCCGGAGAGGCCCTACGACCTGGAGACGATGCTGCGGGCGTCCGCCGAGGTGCTCGGCAAGGGCGTCCACGGGACGACGTACCGTGCGACGCTCGACGGCGGGGAGCCCATCCTCGCCATCAAACGCCTCCGCGACGTGCACCTCCCCGAGCGCGAGTTCCGGGACAGGGTGGTCGCCCTCGGCGCTCTCCGCCACGACAACCTGCCGGGTCTCCGCGCCTACTTCTACAGCAGGGAGGAGAAGCTCCTCGTCTTCGACTTCGTCGGCGCCGGCAGCCTCTCCTCCCTTCTCCACGGTTCGTCGTTCGATCACATGATGCACCCACCTCAACTTCGCATTCTTCGCCGCGTCCATGGGCGGCATGTTTAGGTTCCCTTCTTGTCTCGCAGGCGGCGGAGCGGAGCGCCTCGACTTCACGACGCGCGCACGCATCGCGCTGGCGGCGGCGCGCGGCGTGGCGTTCATCCACGGCGGAGGGCCCAAGGCGTCGCACGGCAGCATCAAGGCGTCCAACGTCGTGGTCAGCGGGGCACGCGACGGCGCCTACGTGGCCGACTACGGCCTGGCCCAGCTCGTCGGCACGGCGGAGCTGCCGAAGCGGGGCACGGGCTACCGCGCCCCGGAGGTGACCGACGCGCGCGCCGTGTCGCAGAAGGCCGACGTGTACAGCTTCGGCGTGGTGGTGCTGGAGCTGCTCACCGGGCGCGCGCCGACGCACGCGCTCCCGGACGGCGGCGCCGGCGGCAGCGGCGTGGACCTCGCGCGGTGGGTGCGGTCGGTGGTGCAGGAGGAGTGGACGTCCGAGGTGTTCGACTCCGTGATCGGCAACGAGCCGCGGGTGGAGGAGGAGATGATGCGGCTGCTGCAGCTCGGCATGGAGTGCACCGAGCAGCACCCCGACCGGCGCCCGACGATGGCGGAGGTGGAGGCGAGGATCGAGCGCATCGTCGAGGACGCGTCCCGGAGGGCCGACTTCAGCAGCACCGACGGCAGCCGAAGCGTGTCCGCATGAGCATGGCCGGTCTTTATTCTTTTGCAAGGTCTATAAGAGTTTTTTGAAATGAGACGGTTAGGTTTATGTATTTTGTTACAGCATTTGTTGTTTTACAATAATAATGAAGGCGCTTTCATGTTACTCATAAGTAAGTTAGGATACATTGCATAACTAAGATGCACAGAGCGGCCACAAACAAAAACCCATAATCAGAAGGGTTTATATATATATTTTCCATTTCTTGTTGCTCATGCTACTCGTACTGGTTGCAAACTACTCAATGTTTCATGCCTGCTGCATCCTCCCCCACTGGTAGAGGCTAGGGTTCTATCAGGTCTCGGACGTAGGTTGTACGGGTGGAAGTGCGGGCTGCGAGGTTGGGGACGCCGGCGTCGGCGGTTGGGCACCGTCGCGGCGTGAGAGAGAGAGAGAGAGGCGGCTAGGGTTTGGGGCTCTCGTCTCCTGAGGGAGACGATAACAGAATCTATTGTTTATTGTCTGCTTAATATCGAAGGGGTACATGTGTTTATATAGGAGGACAGCCTCCACTAAACCCTAGATAACTTGGACTCTAATATAACTTGGACTCTAAGATAGGTAAGATAACTTGGGCTAAGCCCGTAATTAACCCTGCCCATTGGGCCTCCTCCGTTGGTACGTTGTACCGATCATAACATCTCTCCCCGCCTTCTCAAACAGCTCGTCCTCGAGCTGAACATCTGGAAACTGCTGGCGGAAATCATCGAGCTTCTCCCAAGTCGCTTCCTCCTCTGACAGGCCGGTCCACTGTACCAAGACATACCAGACGCTGCTGCGCCTGCAGCACCTTCGCCACCTGTGCGGAAGCTGGAAGGAGGCGGCCATCCGAAGTAGGAGGAAGGGTCGGCGTCGCTGCAGGAGGGTCGGCGTCGCTGCAGGAGGGTCCCCGCGGTAGGCCTTCAGTAAGCGGACATGGAAGACGTCGTGGAGGCGAGAACCAGCTGGCAGCTCCAAGCGGTATGCGAGTGTGCCGACACGCTCCAGCACACGAAAGGGACCGGCGTAGCGAGGTCCCAATTTACGCTTGGAGCGCGGGTCCAGAGACTGCGTGGTTCTGTGGAGGAGGCGCAGCCACACCCAATCGCCCACCGCGAACTCCGCCTCGCGATGATGAGCATCGTAGTACTTCCGAGCCAGCTGTTGTGCTTGGAGAAGACGTTGGCGTGCCTCAGCCAGAATGTCGTCGCGGGTGCGGAGTAAGTCGCCCGCCGTCTCGGACCGAGCCATCCCAGGCACGTAAGGGAGCATCGCCGGAGGTGGGCGCCCGTAGACCACCTCGAAAGGCGTGGTGCGCAGGGCGGAGTGATAGGAGGTGTTGTAGCAGTACTCCGCCCACGCCAACCAGTCCACCCAAGCTCGTGGACGATCACCAGTAACACAGTGCAGGTACATGGTGATCACCTTGTTGACCACCTCGGATTGGCCGTCTGTCTGAGGGTGGAACGCCGTGCTCATGCGGAGCTTCACGCCCGCCAGTCGAAAGAGATCCCGCCAGACATGTCCCGTGAACACGGGATCACAATCGTTGACGATGGACGACGGAAAACCGTGGAGGCGGACGATGCCGTCGAAGAAGGCCCGCGCCACGGAGGCGGCTGTATATGGATGACCTAGGGCGATGAAGTGCGCGTACTTGGAGAAGCGGTCAACCACCGTGAGGATGACGGACTTGCCGCCCACCTTGGGAAGGCCCTCGATGAAGTCCATGGAAACATCCGCCCACACCTGGGAGGGTACGTCCAGCGGCTGCAGTAGACCCGCGGGTCGTAGTGTCTCCGTCTTGTTTGGCTGGCACGTCACGCACGACCGCACCCAGTCGCGGACCATCGCGCCATCACCGGGGATGTAAAAATCAGCACGGAGACGATGGAGAGTCTTCTGCATGCCCTCGTGCCCTGCAGAGTGTGCCAAGGTCAGGACCTGGTGGAGCAGGTCGCCATGGTCGGGCACGAAGATGCGGCGGCCATGTAGGAGCAGCCCCTCGTCCAAGCGCCAGGGCGCGTCTACCTCGCCGGCGTCAAGGCGCTGGCGCTGGCCCTGGGTGTCCACGGCCGTCGAAGTTGCCCGGCGAATGTCGTCGATGAAGGCGAAAGATGGCCCGGAGCGAATGCACATGATAGTGCCAGCCATGGCGACGTCGTCCGCGACATCCTCAGTGTCGCGGCGGGACATGGCGTCGGCGACCGTGTTGAGACGGCCGGGGCGGTACTCAACGGTGAAGTCGAAGCCAAAGAGCTTGCTGATCCACTGGTGTTGCCGAACTGTCGAGAAGCGCTGGTCCAGCAAGAACTTGAGGCTGTAGTGGTCCGTGCGCACACGGAATGACCGGCCCCAAAGATAAGGCCGCCAGTGGCGTACCGCCTGAACCAGCCCAATAAGCTCGCGCTCGTAGGCCGCGAGCTTGTGATGGTGAGCGGCGAAGGGGCGGCTGAAGAAGGCGAGCGGTCCCTCGCCCTGCTGGAGAACGGCGCCGAAGCCGATGCCAGAGGCGTCGCAGTCCACCATGAACGGCATATCAAAGTCCGGCATCTGGAGGACGGGTCCCGTCCTGAGCGCCCGTTGGAGAGCCTTGAATGCCGTAGTCGCCTCCTTGTCCCAGGAGAAGGCGTCGCATCGAAGGAGACGCGTCAGTGGCGCGGCGATGAGGCTGAAGTCCCGGATGTACTTCCGGTAGTAGCCGGCGAGGCCCAAGAAGCCGCGGAGCGCCCGCGGTGACCGCGGGATCGGCCACACGGCGACGGCGGCGACCTTGTCCGCGTCCATCGCTACCCCGTCCGCCGAGATGACGTGCCCCAGGTACGCGACGGAGGTCGTGCCGAACGAGCACTTCGAGCGCTTGAGGTGAAGACGATGCGCTCGAAGCTCGTTGAAGATGATGGCCACGTGTTGTAGGTGCTCCGCCCAAGATGCAGTGTAGATGAGAATGTCATCAAAGAAAACAAGCACAAAGCGGCGCAAGTATGGGCTGAGCATGTCGTTCATCAGGGTCTGGAAGGTCGCCGGCGCGTTGGAGAGGCCGAACGGCATCACCAGGAACTCGAAGTGGCCATGGTGAGTGCGGAACGCCGTCTTCTCGATGTCGTCAGGGTGCATGCGCACCTGATGGTAGCTCGAGCGAAGGTCGAGCTTGGTGAAGAAGCGCGCTCCGTGTAGCTCGTCCAAGAGCTCATCCACGACGGGGATGGGGAACTTGTCCTTGGACGTCAGGGCGTTGAGGGTGCGGTAGTCGATGCAGAAGCGCCATGTGCCGTCGGGCTTGCGCACAAGGAGCACCGGGGCGGAGAACGGCGATGTAGAAATCCGGATGATGCCCTGCGCGAGCATGACCGCCACCTGACGCTCGAGCTCGTCTTTCTGCAGCTGAGGGTACCGGTACGGACGCATGGCTACAGGTGTCGTGTCCGGCACCAGGTGGATGCGGTGGTCACAGGGCCGCGCGGGAGGGAGGCCCTGTGGCTCGTCGAAGATGTCGTTGTGCTGCTGCAGGAGGTCGGCCAGGAGGGGATGCGCCTCTCCAGTGTGGCCGCCATCAACTGGAGTTGTGGAGTCACGGCGCCGGAGCCGCCGATGCGTGTCCACTGAACGCGACGGCCGCCCTCGCACCAGAAGATGAGGGACATCACATCGAGGTCCCAAAGGATGGAGCCGAGAGTGGACAGGAAGTCGATGCCGAGGATGAAGTCATAGCAGCCCAGGTCGATGCCGACGCAGTCGATGGAGAACGGCTCGTCGCCGATGAGGACGGGAACCTGCCGCGCCACCCCCTGGCAAGCAAGGCGGTCCCCGTTGGCGACGATGACGCTGAACTTCTCCGAGCCCGCCGGTTGGAGTGCGAGGCGGCGCATGGCGTCCCCGGACAGGAAGTTGTGTGTCGAACCCGTGTCCACGAGCGCGGTGAGACGCTCCTCGTTGATCGTCACCGGAAGCAGCATCGTCTTTGTCGTCTTGATGCCATCCATGGCATGAAGGGAGACGACGAAGGCGGTCGCGTCGACCGGCCCGTAGGTCGTGACGCCGGCCTCAGAGAGTGTGGTGGCGTCGAGCTCCGCGGTAAGGGCCTCCACCTCCGCGTCGTCGACGGTCTCCAAGTAGAACAGGCGGGCGCACGTATGACCCGGCGCATACGGCTCGGCGCAGTTGAAGCACAGGCCCTTGCAGCGTCGCTCGAGCTGCTCGGCCGACGTCAAGCGCCGGAAGGTGCGTGTCGGCGCGGGGGCAGCCGCAGTAGCGGCCGGCAGGGCGGGGCGTGTCGGGGTGGCGGCCGCCGGGGCGGGGCGGGTCGGGGAACGCGTGCCGCGGCCCGGGAACGCCTGATGCAGGGCGTTGGCACGGTGCTCGTACGCGCGTGCGTAATACATGGCCATCTGCAGGTCCTGGGGGTCGCGCATCTCGACGTCGATGCGGATGTGGTCGGGAAGGCCGCCGACGAAGAGCTCGGTGCGTTGGCGAGCCGTGACGTCGGGCGCATGGCAGGCCAACGTCTGGAAGCGGTCGGCGAAGTCCTACACCGAGGTGGTGAAGGGAAGGCGACCGAGCTCGGCCAAGCGGCTCCCACGTATGGGGGGCGAACCGGAGGAGACACAGGTTGCGAAAGCGCTCCCACTGAGGCATCCCGCCCTCGTCCTGCTCGAGGGCGTAGTACCAAGTCTGGGCGGCGCCACGGAGGTGGTAGGAGGCGATCCACGTGCGGTCGGACGCCATGGTCCGCTGCCCCCTGAAAAACTGGTCGCACTGATTGAGCCAGTTCAGGGGGTCGACGGTGCCGTCGTAGGTGGCGAACTCCAGCTTGGTGAAGCGGGGTGGCTGCTGCACGTGTGGCGAGGCCACGTAGGTGCCCTCGTGACGACCCAGCGCGGCGGAAGGAGAGTGTTGCGGCACCACGGAGCTCCCGGCATATGGATCAGTGTACCCGCCGAACCCCCCGAAGGTGGGGGCGGGTGGCTGCAACACCGTCGGTTGTAGTGGCGCCGTCATGTAGGTCGGCGTGTCAATCCACGTCGGTAGCGGGGACGGCGACGGCGGCCACCGGACCTGGGTGATCGGCAGTCCCTGGGGCGCGACAGTGGCCGGGGGCGGTGGCGCGAAGGGGCGCCGCCGGCGAAGGCAGTGGTGGCGGGGTTGCGTACGGAGCCTGGAGGAAAGTCCGGAGGATCGAGACCGCTAGGTTGAGGTCGCGGATCGCCGAGGACGTCTCCGCCGGGGAGAGGACGGGGGCGTGTTCGGCCGCCAGGGCCGCGGGACCGGAGGCGGCCGGACCTGAGGTGGCCGGCGGCGGCGAGTGGTGCGGCCGGACCTGAGGTGGCGAGTGGTGCTGCCGGACCTGAGGTGGCGGGGAAGGCGTTGGTGGCGACGACGGTGATGGTGGGAAGGTCCGACAAACTCATCGAACCCAAGCTACCTGATACCAAATTGGTAGATGCTAGGGTTCTACCAGGTCTCGGACGTAGGTTGTAGGGGTGAAAGTGCGGGCTGCGAGGTTGGGGACGCCGGCGCCGACGGTTGGGCGCCGGCGCGGCGTGAGAGAGAGAGAGAGGCGGCTAGGGTTTGGGGCTCTCGTCTCCTGAGGGAGACGACAACAGAATCTACTGTTTATTGTCTGCTTAATATCGAAGGGGTACATGTGTTTATATAGGAGGACAGCCTCCACTAAACACTAGATAACTTGGACTCTAATATAACTTGGACTGTAAGATAGGTAAGATAATTTGGGCTAAGCCCGTAATTAACCCTGCCCATTGGGCCTCCTCCGTTGGTACGTTGTACCGGTCATAACACCCACCCCACCCCACCCCACCCAAATTCTTTCTTTCTCAGATATTGAAATAAATGCAGCAAAGCTTTCTACTGAGAATTTTGATCAGATGAAGAGGCTCTATACGCTAGGCGGTCGAATTAGTACTACATTTCCAGTACAAGTTGCTACAATTCCTCAACTTGGAGCGAAAACCCACACGGGCAGCGTTTCGTCCGCACAAACGTCTCTTCATCGAAGCTCTGATCTTCCTCAGGATACTCATGCTCATGGTCATGAGCAGAGAAACAAGGATCTGGCAGCCGATCCGCGCGTGGACGCTGATTGGTCGTGGTCGCACCAGAGCATTGACTATCACTCCTGCTTTTCTGGGGATTATCAACTTTAGCTGGTCTCTCTGGCCCAGGCGCTGCTGAGCGTGCGTTGTAGGATTCTTTCAATCGTTGTCTTGTTACAATAGAACAGAGCAGCTGATACCACCTAGACAGAGCCTGAGCTTCCTCCTGCTTCCTTTCCGCAGCGTCTCTCCGTTCCTCCTCTTCTTCATAGGCCTGCCAGGAAGTGTTAACCAAGATTACAAACATGTCACATCACCTCGGTGTGGAGCTTGAGCTCAAAATTTCTAGCTGCGATGACGAAAGGGCACTGCCAATTCACCAAAAATACTATCCTTCATACTGCTACATTTGTATGCCCATACAATTATTTGACATGCTACACGATTTATTTATGCTGGTATATTTTAGGCATACATGTGAGTTATAGATCTTCAATGACTATAACCTAAGTCGACAACATTACTAGGTTGTATCGAAGATCTTGTATATCTTATTGACAGGATAAATGGTTTCAGTCATTGAAAGTGAACCAAATGCAGTATCCTCGACATACCTCCAAAATGACATTTTTAAATTCGTCACATACAACAATTCCGTCAAAAACTGGAACGCACCGACTGCTTCGGTAATCAAATCCAACCATGGCAGGAGCATAGTCGATTCCAAGCCTCTTTGCAACCTGGAATATTCTTGGTTTCCTCAAGTGTACGGTGCCAGGTGGAAGGCACTTCTCTGACCATACATCAACTTGGCCACGCTCATTCTTGGAGATGAAATTTACTCAGTATGTAGGAACCACAAAAGAAATACTGATGGTTACTAAATGGTAAGTGATGCTCATTACCTTTGGCACGATGCCATTTACAGCACGAGGAAGTTGCAGGGGTTCGAGCTGCCATTTACCATATAGTTCCATGGTTGTCTGAAGTTCATCTTCGTTACTATTGGATTCACGTGACTGAGAGTTAAAAATCCTCTTTGGTCGTGTGACAGTCTACATACAACAGAAAACAATTATTCCACCTATGAAAAGACGAGACAAACAAGATAAGCATGTGCTTCTGTTATACACCTTTGCAGCCGACTCGTTTTCTCTCACTTGCAGACCCTCCGTCAACCATCCGTGTCTTGATTGCAGTGTTTGAACACAAGATCTAGGATAAACAGAATGCCCCTTACAGAAGCCAAGCACTGGACCCTTGGGATGAAGAACTTGGTTCTTGTGCAGCCACTTCTCAAGAGCATATAGGTGATGGTCTTTGTAGGCCTGGATGGTTCCATAAATATTAACTAAATTAAGATAACAAGTAATTTTGGAAGAAGCAAAAGGGGGTAAAGTAGGTTATATTAATCTCTCTCAAATCCTGTATCGGCTGTACCTGCTGATTGGTAGGAAGAGGCTCTGTTAGGGCCCTGGTCTGAAGTTCAATATCTTCAGAGTCATTAGTTGCTGCCAATTCGAGCTGCTCTAATGGTGCCAAAACCTTCTCCCACCACTCTTGATTCACTCTTCCCTGGACAATTCTGTGCCACTGCAAGCAATACCTGTAGAGCATGATTGTTATGCACATGTAGAACATGCCCAAAGCAGCACCAAGTTACGGAAAGGATCCTCAAAATTTCTCATTTAAGTTGTTTATCCTTTAAATTAGGAAGATATCTTTTAGCCTTGGGCCTTGCCCATAAGCCAACTAGACATAAGATATATGATTTGTTATTTACTTTGGATTGTCTGAGAAATTAATCAAGAGAGTAAATATAAAAATAGTCCATCTACCTTGCCTCACAGGAGACAACCCCTCCCCTACCTCTTTCCAAAATCCTACCCCTAACAAGAACTTCCCTAGTCAAGAACACTAGTGACAGAGCAGGCATCTGCTGCATGAAAAAAGTACAGAAGGCCTGTTTGGTAGATGCACAAATATTGCCACCTTGGTCACAAACATATTTTTCTGGCTCTGTCCCTGAACCTTAATGGCATAAATTGAATGTTGCACTGGAAAAATCATAGAATTACTAATATTTGCCAAGTTTAAGACTTATTAGCAATACAGTACTCCAGGTCACTCAGTTCAGATTGAATTTGCATTACAGGTTGTTGCATTAGCAAAGAATAATTTCAGTAATCATGCCTACAGTATTCACTTTAGTTGCATTGTTTGGTTTGGCAAGTAGAAGGTCTAGTAAAAACCAAAGACATAACTAGTATATATCGCTGTAACAGCACATAGAAAAACTTGTAAATTCCAAAGGAGGCAAACCTTCTAGTCACATCTTTAGCACCACCTCCAGCAAAGGCAACAACGTATCTCAAAGGCTTCCTGCAAACAGCAGAAGCAGCTTCTACTTTTCTTTCACCGTCAATAATATCATTTACAACATCAACATGCACCCATCTTCCAGTCGATGTCTGGCCACCGCAGTATACCTCGGCCCAATATAATGGCGGTCCACTTCTCGACCAAACTGCGCTTGAGTTGGACGCAACTTCTGCATTTTTACGTAATTTCTTCAACGGTGTAGAATCTAGTAGGGTGCCAATTGACTGACTGGATGTGGCAGCTAGCTTTTCCTGAATTTCAGCTCCAGTGGCTGAAAGGGCCATTTGCAGTTGCAACTCAAATTCCACATCCCCTTTCCTTTTTGGTATTTCAGCATTACTGGATGTGAATGGATTTGGACTGCTGGATGATTCATCTTTCGATGTTGATGCATATTTATCTGCCTTGCAATTTGACAAGTTTTTAGACAAACTCTTGCAAGCTGATGTTCTTTTCAAATTTCCAAGATCACCTCGTTGCTTAGTCCTACTGAAGCTATGTTCAGTATTAACTTCTAATCGAGCCGGAGAAAGAGTATTAAACTCATTATGGCCTGCAGCAACAGAACTACAAGGTAGTGCCCTTGTAGAAAGCCTAGTTCCATCTTGATTTGGTGTCCCCATTGCTTTAGCATCAGGCTTGAGTCCAACAACATCCATATTTGTAACAAACCTACAAGATGTGCTTAGGTACGGCTCAAAAGATGGCAAACAAAAACACAGTATAATGTAGTAAACCCCTAATTCTTGCTTAATCTTCATGGGAACTTTGATAGGGTTGGAGAACTTATAAAAAACACAGATATAGGATTAATTTCAGAACTGAAACCCAAGTATTTTATCAAGTCTAACTTCAAGCGAGCAAAGATGCCTAATTGCCACTTACTGGCTTTCAGCCATTCTCCTGAGCCATCTTTTCTTAAATATATTTAAAACATGACTCTTTTAAAATTACACACAAAATAGAGAACATAAAATCCAGTTCTCAACACTGTGAATTAACTAAATCATACATAGCATGCAAAATGATTTACTATTAATATGCACCTGTATGGAACCAAATTTGGAACTAGGGCATCAATATGATGCATCATGTATGATTACTGAAAGATGTTAAGACATGGGGATATGCCTAAACTCCAGCACACAATTAGTTGCAGGGAGCTATCGTACCTAGCTGTCAAGTTGAGTGCCCTAAACAGTGCAACTGATAGTGCACAGACCTGCATTGCAAACCATTTGTTGGTCAGTTTTACAATATGCTGCTTCAGAAGATAAATTCCATTTATAATGGAAGATAGAAAATAAACTGTGGAGCAAGAAAACATGATTACTATCATTCATATTTTTTTCTAGGGTTCTTAAATCTGAAAAAACTTCAAGGAGGCATAATGTCAGCCTATATAAGGAATTCAGGACAACTAATTTCTTCAGCCAGCAAAATCTTAAGGGAGACAATACAGTACCTCTTCAGCAGTGCCTTCATGACTCTGAAGAGCGAAAGCCATATTTGATTCAAAAGACCCCTTGTCAGCAGATCGTGCAATTGTACAGAAAGTATGATGGAACTGCATGCACAATAAATGTGTTTTACGAAAGAGAAAAAGAACAAGTGGGAAGTATTGTCTCATGCAATAAATACATGTAAGGCCCAGAAGGGGCTTACCCAGCTCACAAGACTACGCAGTTTATTAGCGTCCAGTTTCAGAGTGTCTACACCATTCCACAATAAGTGGTGTGGTAAAACAGATAGAACTGAAGCCTGAAAAGAAAATTTAGAACAAACATGGTTTAGCTTGAAAGGTGAGTTTGTTCAGTACTTCGGAAGAAAGACATCTCCAGTCACCAACATTAGCATAAAATAAATAAGAAAATCTTGATATTTCATCATTTTGAAACATGAGCAATTTAAAATGGTACAACCGTACAAATGGATACCAATATAATGCACCTGAATAAGAGGATCATTGCAGGCCTTGTCAACTACCCTACCCCTTGCTAGCAGGCAAAGTAAATGGACCTTGTGCATGAGTTCAGCCAACTCCTAAATAAATCAAAAAGTAGTAATTGGTCAATATTAAAAAGATCCCTAACAGAAGAAAAGAAAAAAGTAATTTGAAATATAATACAAAGAAACAGGAACTGATGCCGTTTTCAGAGGATATGGATCAAGGCTTTCTTGTGACCAGGCTGCAGAGCATTACACTACTCAGCAAACAAGCTGATACCTGGAACTCCTCAGCAGTCAGCACATATTGTAGGGCCACAGTCACAGACACAAATTCATTTCACAGGTTAAAAGGTAAATGCAAGTGTTTATGTGCACGTGGAGGCAGATGCCTTGATTAATAATAATATCTTCGCTGGTGAAATGTTTTACCTTCTCTTCAGCAGTATGCCTTCGAACACTCTTCTTTTCAGTTGATGAAGGTACATCAGTGAACTCAACGGTGACCGTCTCACCAAGATCATGGGAATAACCCTCTTTGCATTCCACCGGAGAGACATGCCCATCCTCCCATTCCATGCCAGCTGCATCACCATCACCAATTGCCTCCGGCTCTTTTTCCTCCAGATTTTTCTTTTCAGAACTCCCCGTGTTGCACCTTTTCTTACCCGCATCGTCATTCCGTTCGGTATTGACTTTAGCTTTTTTGCGTTTGATCCCCAATGCGGATTCCAATTCCACCTGAAGTGATCAGCGTAAGCAAATCCCATCAAGGAATACATAAGTTTGCCTTCCATAACTAAATTTAACCCTAAGCCGTATTTCCCTCCTACGATGAGAAATAGAAACTATTTTCAGAACCAAACACCAAGTTTTCTTTTTTCTCGCTCAAAACTAGAGTTGCAAAAAACTGGAACACTTTCAGTAGATGAATCGTTTCCTCTCAATTAATTTGCGCCTAAAGTTTCAGCCCATTTAATCTGAATGCTGTACAACTATGTTAATACGGGAGAAAGAATACAAGTACGTATATAATAAGTATAACAAACACAAAACAACGAGAATCTTGTACTCCATTATCGACAGAAACAACTTCCCCTTAATCCCCTGGAATCATAACACCCAAGTTAGCGCCTTTTACTACCTTCCCAGCAACCGGCATTTGCGCTCTCGCCTTGGTGGCGGGGGATTTCCCTTTCGCGGCGGGCGAGGCTCTCCGGCGATTATTGGCGCCGCCGGCTCCAATATCCTCCGCTCCACCTCTTCCTGCAGGAGGAAGAACAATAGCTTCAGCGAAAACACACGATGATAAATAAATTATTGAATAAGATAGCGGCAGGGAGGGTCGGACGGAGACAAGCAGCACCTGAGGAGGCGGGGGACGAAGCCGGCGGGGGTTGGGGCTCGCCGCGGGTCTGGCCCCTGGTCCGCATCGCTAGAGCCTCTAGTCTTCTTCTTCTGCTTGGCGGCAGGGGGGAGATGAGGGGTTAGGGGAACCGAAGATGGCCCCGGGGGCCGCCGTTAGGTTTAGGGAAGCGGAACAACGGCGGCCGCGACCGGAGGTGGTGGTGGCCGAGTGAGTTTCGCGCGCCGCGAGGAGTCGTGGGACCAATCCTGGGAGGGGGAGTGGGCCCGACATGGAGCTGCACGGGCGTGTGGGCGCGTGGCAGAGTTTGCTCCTTTCTTTTCACCGGCTTTGAGCAACCGGTTTTGCTAAAGGCGAATGCTATCAATCATCCGGCTATCAATTGAACAGTTTCCTATAAAATGGCTATCCACGTACGGCCTCCGTCCGCTCCTATCGTTTCCTCCGCCACACCGCTCACACCTACCGCAACCTCTTCGTCGACGGCGTCGCTTCGGATCATTGATGAGGCCTCTGGGCAGGTGCTGCCCCGCATTGGAGGGACTCGTGGATCCGCTGGCAGGATTCGTAGACCGAGTCTCGGGGCGCATCCTCCCATGTGTGGCTTTGATGGCTATAGAAGAGACGCCTGCTGCAGAAGTAAGTTCCCCAACTTCGAATCTTTCCTCTCCTAGGCTGCCATCTTCCTTGCAGTCGGCTCCGCCAGAGCTTCCTCTCAGTTCTTGGGCGGATCTGGCTGGCTCTTCAAGGCCTCGGCTCTGCTCCACTATAGTGGTGCCGGGTGAGAAGGAGCCTGCTTATGGGCAGGCACGCGCGGGATCGCCTGCAAGGCGCGAGCTCTGCAGCTCGCCAGCCAGGCCTGCCCAAGACGCTGGCCGGGACTGGACGCTGGTGAGCTCTTGGTGTGCCCGTATCCTGGCACGGCGTTAAGAAGATCACCGCCCGCAGCTGCTAAAAGATCTGGGGCGGCAACGGCTGCACCTTGATGACCGTCGTGCGCTCTCTCCCGCAAAAGCATTCAAGAGACGATTCGGGAACTGCTGCTACCGATGCCTTGGCTCCAGACACAAGTTCTTTGAGTGTCGCGACCCTCAAATTTGCTACACCTGCAAGCGGACGGGGCACTTGGAGCGTGAGTGTCCCGTTCGCCGTCTCAAGGGATCGGCCCCGGCGGTGCCCCCATCCACCCCAGCACCTCCATCTGCCTCCGAGTTCCCACCGCTGCCAGCCTCACTTGCCTCCGGTGGCCGGGTGTCTCCCTCCCGCGCCGGCGTCGCTGTCACACCGTCGGGCCCTGCCCCTGCCCCCGTGGTCGCGATGGTCGCAGACTACATCCCGGGCGCGGCGCATCGCAGGCCAGCCACTTCGACCTGCTCGGTGGTCAGCACTCCGGAGATGGAGGAGGAGTCCTACCGTCTGCGCACCACGGCGCCGCTGCTCACCGTTGTTGGTCCGTGTTCGGGCATCACCGCGGACATGGTGGGGAAGGTTGTGGAGCACGACGAGGGCTTCCCCTGACGTGACATCAGCGTCGCCCTGCTTTTCGAAGGACTTTCTGCTCGTCCTGTCGGATTGCCACCAACGCGACCTCGTTTTAGAGCGACGTCAGCTGGTGGTGGCTGGTGTCAAGTTCCTATTGAGGCCCTGGTTTCCGCCGCCGGGCGGCAACAGGGTTTGGCGGTTCTACTGCAGAGTGGCCATCGAGAGACTACCCTTGAATGCTTGGTCTTGGGACAACGTTCAGGAAGTGCTCGGCAAGAAATGCAGGCTCGATCTCATTGAGCGGCAATCCACGACCAAGACCAAAGTCTCGGCCCTCTATGCCTGGTTGTGGACCTGGGACCCGGACCTGATCCCTCGGGCATCTGATTTCAACGTCGTCAACCTCCCCGACGTCGCAAGGCCTCGGAGATACTTGCCGGAGGGCACGCCCTCTGAGCAAGGAAAGGAAGGACCTCACTTCCCGGTGCTCATCCACCTGGATGTGTCCAAGGACTACACGCCGGTGGAGGACAAGGATCTTGAGTGGACAAGGATCTACGAGCACAAGGAATGAAGGATGGGCACCAAGGATGGCGAGCGCAGGGCTCGTGCTGCAGTTTCGGAGGGCTCTTTCCTTGCCGCCTGCCGCGATGATGATGATGGTTACAATGGTGGCGCTAGGCGACGGGGCAAGCGCAGTGGTGCACGCGCTGGTTTCTGGCAGGGCATGCGGGACCGTGCGCACTGTCGGGACATCGCGGCCCGTGCACCGAAGCAGAGACGCTACAGGCGCCACGACGGCCCCCTGGATACCACACCTCCGGCAACCTGCTTACATTTTGTGGAGCAGCAACTAGCGGTCGTCGGAGAGGAAGGTACGGCCATGCAGCTGTCGTGGGCCCAGACAAGAGCTTTCGTCACCCCCTCCCTGCAAGTGATTCAGGGGACTAGGTCAAAGGACCAAGCCATGCAGCAAGACTCTCAGGATAGCATCAGTGATGCGTACAGTGTGACGGATGCGCTGGTCGGCCAGGATGCCCGTGCTGCACCACCAGTGTCTGATGGTCTCCCCCCGGCGAGGCTCTGTGCACGTTCTCGGGGCCACTCCCAGCTACTGGATGCGGTGCAAGAGGATGGAGTTGTTGCCCCGTGGATGCCTTCTGGTGAGCTGTTGCCGCAGTGCTCGCCGCCTCGACAGTTCTCGCAGACCTTGCATGACAACTTCCCGAGCTGGTCCAGCCTCTTTGGCAGTTGCGCGGCCTCCGTCATCGCTGCAAGAGCAGGCAATTTCCTGAGAAGCGGGCCTCCTTGCTATGACCTGCCCCCGCTACCGCCATCGCTGGAGGCACCTGCCTGGGACTGCCCGGTCTCGCAACACCCTCTGCCTGTGCCAAGATGAGTGGTGCCTGCCCCTAGCGGTGGTCCATCTAGGCTACTGACTGGCACTCTCTTGCAATAGCTAGACGAATGATGATTCTGTGACAACAAACCTTCCCCTCCAACGGCACCAGAAGAATGTTGCTAACACTCCCCGGTAATGAAACTAGAAGAATGTTGTTGACGGCCCACCAGCGCGTGGGTTCACAGCAGTTTTCGAGGGTAGAGTATTCGACCCAAATTTGTTGGTACGCCAGACAAGAGGTGAGAGAATACTCTCGAGTATTAGCAGCTGAATTTGTCTGATTCAACCGCACCTGAAAGATTAGTATCTGCAAGCAAAGTAGTAACAGCAAAGTAGTATGATAACAACGGTGTCAAAAACGATTTGTTGACACAGTAGACTATTTCTAACGATTGTATCAATGGCACCAAGTTGCCTCGTTGACGGAAATTGTCGGTTCCCGTCAACGACCAGCGATCAAGATTGTAGCAGGTAGCAGCAGTGTAACGAGTAATAGCAGTGGCAAGGAACAGCAGTACTGACAGCAGTAGCAAGTAGCAACAGTAGCAAGCGGCAGTAGTAGCAACAGTAGCAGCAGAGCAAGACAAGTAACAGCAGTAGCAACAGTAGTAACAGCAGCTGAGCAAAACAAGTAACAGCAGTAGTAGGACAAACTTGTAGGCAATGGGTCGGTGATTTGTTTGGATGATATTCATCATGCAACAGTTATAACACGGAGAGATATCTGGCTACCTCCCATTCGTCAATGTGATGTAGGCATGCATTCCGTGTGTCGTCATACGTGCTTAGGGAAAAGAACTTGCATGACATCTATTGTCCATCCCTCCCGTGGCAGCGGGGTCCAAAAGGAAACTACGGGATATTAAGGTTCTCCTTTTAATAAAGAACCGGACCAACGCATTAGCAATTGGTGAACATATGAACTCCTCAAACTATGGTCATCACCGGGAGTGGTTCCGGTTATTGTCACTCCGGGGTTGCTGGATCATAACACATAGTAGGTAACTACAACTTGCAAGATCGGATCTAAAACACACATATATTGATGACAACATAATAATTTCAGATCTGAAATCATGGCACTCGATCCCTAGTGACAAGCATTAAGCATGGCAAAGTAGTAGCAACATCAATCTCAGAACATAGTGGATACTAGGGATCAATCCCCATCAAAACTAACTCGATTACATGATAGATCTCATCCTACTCATCACCGCCCAGCGAGCCTACGAATAGATTACTCACGAACGACGAAGAGCTTCATGGAATTGGAGAGGGAAGAAGGTTGATGATGACGATGGCGACGATTACCCTCTCCGGAGCCCAAGACGGACTCCAGATCTGCCCTCCAGATGAAGAACAGGTGGTGGCGACGGCTCCGTATCGCAAACGCGACGAAAACTTCTCTTTTTATTTTTTTCTGGGACGAAAGTGAACTTATAGACCTGAGGTTGGGGCCGCGGAGCCGTGTGGGCCCCGCAAGCCTGCGCACCGCCACAAGGGGGGTGGTGGCGGAGCCAGGGCTTCTGGCCCACTGGCCCACCCCCTCACTTGGAACTTGGCGCAGATATTTTTTCTTATTTTCCAAAACTGCTCCCAGTAAATTTTCAGGACATTTGGAGAACTTTGATTTCTGCACAAAAATAACACCAAGGCAATTCTGCTGAAAACAACGTCAGTCGAGGTTAGTTCCATTCAAATCATGCAAATTAGAGTCCAAAACAAGGGCAAAAGAGTTTGGAAAAGTAGATACGATGGAGACGTATCAACTCCCCCAAGCTTAAAACCTTGCTTGTCCTCAAGCAACTCAGTTGACAAACTAAGATTGAAAGAAAAACTTTGACAAACTCTATTTGATCTTGTTGTTGCAACTATGTCTAACTCATAACCAAAATTTCAGCAAGATCACAAGTTAACCACATAAGCAAATGACACAAAGGTCTCACGGTAAACTAATATCAATGGCATAATCAGCTAACGAGCAAATAATAATGAGTTTCAAATACCAACACTTCAATCAAAACAAGCATGAAGCAATATGAATAGGTGGTATCTCGCTAGCTCTTTCTGAGACCGCAAAACATAAATGCACGGCACTTTCAAAGATCAAGGGCTGACTAAACATTGTAATTCATAGCAACAAAGATCCAGTCATAGTCATACTCAATATAAATCAAAAGCAAAGCATAAAGATGACAGAGGTTCTCTCTAATTGGTGCTTATATAAGAGGAGGATGACTCAACAGGAAAATAAATAGACAGGCCCTTCGCAGAGGGAAGCATTAATTTGCAGAGGTGCCAGAGCTCAAGCTTTGAAAACAGAGATAATAATTTTGGGTGGCATGCTTTCATTGTCAACGCAATGACCAAGAGTTCTCAATATCTTCCATGCTACTCATGCTATAGGCGGTTCCCAAACAGAAAAGTAAAGTTTTAACTCCTCCACCACCAATCAATCACACTCCACGGCTAGCCGAATCCTCGGGTACCGACCATACTAACATCAATCCGGGGGGGTCTTGTTTTACAGTTATGTTTTCGATTTAAGCGTTGAACTGGGCATTCCAATTACCGGCCCCTTTCTCGTGAATGACAGTGAATAAACACATGTCGAGGATAACACTCCTAGCATGGAAGATACCAATAGCCCCCTGTCACCACATGAGCGGTTCGGGTATGCAAAACAAATTATTTCTTGAAGGTTTAGAGAGTGGCACATGCAAATTTACTTGGAACGACAGGTAGATACCGCAAATAGGTAGGTATGGTGGACTCTCATGGAAAAACTTTTGGGTTTATGGAAGTGGATGCACAAGCAGTATTCCGCTTAGTACAAGTGAAGGCTAGCAAAAGACTGGGAAGCGACCAACTAGAGAGCGACAACAGTCATCAAGATGCAATGAGTTTGACTAACATTGAATGCAAGCATGAACAGGGTATAAATCACCATGAACACGAACATCATAGAGGCTATGTTGATTTTGTTTCAACTACATGCATGAACATGCGCCAAGTCAAGCCACTTGAAACATTCAAAGGAGAATACCATCCTAATCATAGTCATTTCAAAATCTATGTTGGCATTCAAGACAAACCATTATAAGCTCTCAGCTAAATAAGCATGGCATCAGAAACTATGATCTCTAAGTTGTCATTGCAAACATGGTTCTCTCACAACAAAGCTAAATCTGGGTCGACAAGCTAGTCATATTTACAAAAACAAAATAGATAGAGTTCATACCAGCTTTTCAGTCTCACTCACTTCATCATATATCATCATTATTGCCTTTCATTTGCACGATCGAACGATGTGATCAATAATAAGAGTGCTCGTGCATTGGACTAAGCTGAATTCCCCCAAGCTTAGGCTTTTGGCCTAGCTTGGCCTACTCCCAAGGATGGTCCTGGCGAAACCCAAAATCATAATGGGTGTGTATACGGGAGTGCTGCAGCCACTGCCTGAATAGCTGCCTCATGAAGTCGAGCAACAGTCGCCTCCCTCTCATACTCCTCTGCCTCTCCTATGGTTATGTAGTATCTTCGTTTTACGTGAAAGTCAAAGAAAGCAGGAGCAGGAAGGGTAATATGGAAAACACGTTGTCGGTTAAATATCAAGCGGTATAGGGGGATCCATGATCTCTCTCAAGGAACCGGTAGCGTGTTAGAGCGACACGATCAAGGTAGGCTGTACGGAGAGGAGGGTCTTCTGGACGGATGGATACTCCAAGAAAATTTGCTAGGCATGTAGCATAAACTCCACCAAAGAAATCCCCCTCACTGGCATTTTTATTCATCCTCCTTGCTATTATAGCTCCCATATTGAAGCTCCTGTCACCTGTTACTGCGCTCTTAAGGATACTAAGATCAGAAGCGCATAGGTGACAATGTGCACCCTTGCCGTTAATGCACCTACCTATGAAGAGGGCAAGGTAGTGCAAGGCAGGGAAATGGATGCTTCCTATGGTGGCTTGCGTGATATCTCTGGTTTCTCCAACAGTTATACTGGAGACAAAGTCTCTGACCGAAGACTTAGAAGGATCATTAATACTACCCCCATTGGGTATCTTGCAAATCCTATTGAAATCCTCCAAATGCACGGTATAAGATTTATCGTACAGATCAAACAGTATGGATGAGTCACGGCCAACTGAAAATTTAAATCTACGCACGAAAGAGGCAGTGAGCATAGCATACTGTTCACATTTATCTGAGAGGAATTCTTCTAACCCGACATTGCGGACAAGTGTATCAAACTCATCCTTGAAACCTGCTTCGATCATGAACTCATCGGAAGGCCATTCACATGGTTGTACCGGTGCGTCCCTTAGTTGAAAAGGTTCGGGCTCCTGAAAAGAAAGACGAGGACCCTTCTTACTTGAGGAACCACCATGAAACTTCCTCCTGAACATAATTTCCTTTTGCTGAAATTTTTGAAGTTCAAGAGAAAAGTGAATGAAGACCAACCATACCTTGTAGCAACTACTCCTACTAGTGCCTAGAGACCGTATCACGCGCTAAAACTACTTGGGACCAGCTAAAATCAACATTTCTAGCTCAAGAACAGGGTCACCAAGGTAGCAAGAATATGCGAAGGATAAAGTACTAGAGAAAAAACTAATTGGACCAATGGAGGAGTCACTTACCAAGGAGTAATTTCCCCAAAACGGTTCGGAGAATGGTGCTTTGAGCAAGGAGATCGAAAATCACAGCCAAATGAGCAAGAACACGGGTTTGAGCTGCGAAACAATTTTTTCTGGAAGTGGAAGAAGAGGCTGGGAGCTAGAATGAGTGGAGGGGGTGCCTGTGGGCCCCACAAGCTTGCACTCCGCCACCAGGGGGGTAGGTGGCGGTGGCAGGGCTTGTGGCCCACTGATCTGGGGCCCAGGCCAGCTCTCATGCCCAGAAATTTTCAAAAATTCCAGAAAAAATCATACTAAATTTTCCGGACCATCGGAGAACTTTTATTTTTGAGGTATTTTTATCCGGGACGCTAAAACAGAAAACAGGAAAAACTAAACTAAATCTATCATTTTTCTTATAAGCAAAAGAAAATGAAAGCTCAAAACAGAGGTATGTGACTCTTTGATTCATCCGTTTCATGGCCATCGAAAGAAATCCGTCAATGGGATTGATCAAGTCCTTATGACAAAACCTTCTCGAATCGCAAGAGAGAACGGAGAATTTTCTAATAGCCACTAAGTCACCTCAATGGGGATATGTATCTCCCCAACAAGCAAATCATACTTCATCTTGACATGAGGAATAGGGCATTCAAGGCTCCCAATAAGAATCGATGAAGTCTTTTCGATAGCATTGATGCAATGTACTTGATATCGTTTCTTCGGAAAGTGCACTGTGTGCTCATTACCGTTGACATGGAAAGTGACATTGCCTTTGTTGCAATCTATAACAGCCCCTGCAGTGTTTAAAAAGGGTCTTCCGAGGATGACAGCCATGGCATCGTCCTCGGGAATATCCAAGATAACAAAGTCTGTTAAGATAGTGGTGTTAGCAACCACAACAGGCACATCCTCGCAAATGCCGATAGGGAAAGCAGTTGATTTGTCGGCCATCTGCAGAGAAATTTCAGTGGGTGTCAACTTATCCAACTCAAGTCTACGATAAAGAGAGAGCGGCATAACACTAACACCGGCTCCAAGGTCACATAAGGCAGTTCTTACGTAGTTTCCTTTAATGGAGCAAGGTAAAGTGGGCACTCCGGGATCACCAAGTTTCTTAGGAGTTCCACCTTTAAAAGTGTAATTGGCAAGCATGGTGGAGATCTCAAGATCTGATATCTTCCGTTTATTAGTCACGATATCTTTCATGTACTTCGCATACGGAGACATCTTGAGCATATCAGTTAACCGCATCTGCAGAAAGATGGGTCTTATCATCTCAACGAAGCACTCAAAATCCTCATCATCCTTTTTCTTGGATGGCTTAGGAGGAAAGGGCATAAGTCTCTGAACCCATGTCTCTCTTTCTTTACCATGCTTCCTAGTAGTGAAGTCATTCTTGTCGTATTTCTTAGGTTGTGGGTTATCAGGATTAACCGTAGGTTCAATCTCCACATCCTCATCATTGCTAGGTTGAGAATTATTATGAAAATCACTGTCCATATTGTCACCAGGTTCATGTTCATCACCAGATTGTGTTTCTGCATCAGACGCAGAAATATCATTAGGTTCTTCCGGTGTGACAGTATTTGGCAAACTGGCATGCAGGTTTCTATCATCCTTCTTCTTCTCCTTAGGATGACTGGGTGTATCAGCATTGATTCCTTGAGAATCTTGATCAATTCTCTTAGGATGACCTTCAGGATACAAAGGTTCGTGAGTCATTTTGCCTCCTCTGGTAATGACTCTGATAGAGTTGTCATTTAATTCATTGAGCAGGTCATTCTTAGCTTTAAGTACTTGTTCTACCTGAGTAGTAATCATAGAGGCATGTTTACTCAGAAGCTTCAGATCATTGACATTTCTGTCTACACAAGCACTTAAATGGCTAAGCATACGAGTACTTTGTTCCAAATGTCTGCTAACATAATCATTAAACTCTGTTGTTTGGCAACAAAGTTGTCAAATTCATCAAAGCATAGGCTAGCAGGTTTATCAAAAGGAATATCACTCTCATCAAACCTACGCAAAGAATTCACTTCCGCTACCTGTATCGGGTTATCGAGACCATGGATCTCTTCGATAGGTGGTAGATTTTTGACATCTTCAGATCTAATGCCTTTCTCTTGCATGGATTTCTTGGCTTCTTGCATATCTTCGGGACTGAGGAATAGAATACCTCTTTTCTTAGGAGTTGGCTTAGGAGGTGGTTCGGGAATAGTCCAAGCATTATCATTGATCAGGATGTTATTCAGTAGGGTCCCAACTTGTTCTACAGTTCGTTCCCTAAAAACACAACCGACACAACTATCTAGGTGGTCTCTAGAGGCATCGGTAAGTCCGTTATAAAGGATATCAAGTATCTCGTTCTTCTTAAGAGGGTGATCAGGCAAAGCATTCTGTAGCTGGACGAGCCTCCCCAAGCTTGTGGAAGACTCTCTTCTTGGAGTTGAGCAAAGTTGTATATTTCCTGCAAGGCAGCTTGCTTCTTATGGGCAGGGAAATATTTCTCACAGAAGTAATAGACCATCTCCTGGGGACTACTCACACATCCAGGATCAAGAGAGGTGAACCAGGCTTTAGCATCATCCTTTAGAGAGAAAGGAAACAGCTTAAGGATGTAGTAGTGGCGGATATTCTCCTCATTAGTGAAAAGGGTGGCTATATTGTGAAGTTTGGCAAGATGGGCTACGACCGTCTCAGACTCATAACCGTGAAAAGGATCAGATTCAACTAGAGAGATTATCTCAGGGTCGACAGAGAATTCATAATCCTTATCGGTGATAAAGATAGGTGAAGTGGCAAACTTTGGGTCGTATTTCATCTTAGCTTTCAGAGATTTTTCCTTCCACCTGAGAAGTAATTTCTCAGCGTCATAGGCATCCTTATACGCAAGAAAATCCTCAGCTATCTCTCCCTCCATAGCGCAACCCTCAGGTATATCAGGCAATTCATATCTAGGAGAGCTAGATCTAGCAGGAGCAAAAGCAGGTTCTATCTCAATAGTATCGGCAATTTTAGAAGCATCACGAGCATTGGCAGTAACTCTAGCAATATGAGCATCAAGGAACACCCCTAGTGGAACATGAGGCAAAGTAGTATCTCTAGCAGTATCAAGCATAGCATCATCAGGAAAAATAGCATCTCTAGCAGTATCAAGCATAGTATCACCAGGCATAGTATCAAGCATAGCATCTCTAGCAGTAGCATCATAAACATCATCAAGCACAGGCGACATATCAAGATTTCTAGCAGGAGGTGATGTCGCAAACTTACTCATAACTGAAGGTGAATCAAGTGCAGAGCTAGATGGCATTTCCTTACCTCCCCTCGTAGTTGAGGGCAAGACTTTGGTTTTTGGATCCTTCAGATTCTTCATAGTGATCAACACATATAAATCCCAAGTGACTCGGAGAATATATCAATACCTCCCCGGCAACGGCGCCAGAAAAATGCTGACTGGCACTCTCTCACAATAGCTAGAGGAATGCTGATTCTGTGACAACAAACCTTCCCCTGCAACGGCACCAGAAGAATGCTGCTAACACTCCCCGGTAATGAAACTAGAAGAATGTTATTGACGGCCCACCAGCGCGTGGGTTCGCAGCAGTTTTCGAGGGTAGAGTATTCGAACCAAATTTGTTGGTACGCCAGACATGAGGTGAGAGAATACTCTCGAGTATTAGCAGCTGAATTTGTTTGATTCAACCGCACCTGAAAGATTAGTATCTGCAAGCAAAGTAGTAACAACAAAGTAGTATGATAACAACGGCGTCAGAAATGATCTGTTGACACAACAGACTATTTCTAACGATTGTATCAATGGCGCCAAGTTGCCTCGTTGACGGAAATTGTCGGTTCCCGTCAACGACCAGCGATCAAGATTGTAGCAGGTAGCAGCAGTTTAACGAGTAATAGCAGTGGCAAGGAACAACACTAGTGACAGCAGTAGCAAGTAGCAACACTAGCAAGCGACAGTAGTAGCAACAGTAGCAGCAGAGCAAGACAAGTAACAACAGCAGCAACAATAGTAACAGCAGCAGAGCAAAACAAGTAACAACAGCAGTATGACAAACTCGTAGGCAATGGGTCGGTGATTTGGTTGGATGATATTCATCATGCAACAGTTATAACACGGAGAGATATGTGGCTAGCTCCCATTCGTCAATGTGATGTAGGCATGCATTCCGTGTGTCATCATACGTGCTTAGGGAAAAGAACTTGCATGAAATCTATTGTCCATCCCTCCCGTGGCAGCGGGGTCCAAAAGGAAACTACGGGATATTAAGGTTCTCCTTTTAATAAAGAACCGGACCAACGCATTAGCACTTGGTGAACACATGAACTCCTCAAACTATGCTCATCACCGGGAGTGGTTCCGGTTATTGTCACTCCGGGGTTGTCGGATCATAACACATAGTAGGTAACTACAACTTGCAAGATCGGATCTAAAACACACATATATTGGTGACAACATAATAATTTCAGATCTGAAATCATGGCACTCGGGCCCTAGTGACAATCATTAAGCATGGCAAAGTAGTAGCAACATCAATCTCAAAACATAGTGGATACTAGGGATCAATCCCCATCAAAACTAACTCAATTACATGATAGATCTCATCCTACTCATCACCGCCCAGCGAGCCTACGAATAGATTACTCACGAACGACGAAGAGCTTCATGGAATTGGAGAGGGAAGAAGGTTGATGATGACGATGGCGACGATTTCCCCTCTCCGGAGCCCAAGACGGACTCCAGATCTGCCCTCCAGATGAAGAATAGGTGGTGGCGGCGGCTCCGTATCACAAACGCGACGAAAACTTCTCTTTTTATTTTTTCTGGGACGAAAGTGAACTTATCGACCTGAGGTTGGGGGCAGCAGAGCCGTGTGGGCCCCACAAGCCTGCCCACCGCCACCAGGGGGTGTTGGCGGAGCCAGGGCTTGTGGCCCACTAGCCCACCCCCTCAGGTGGAACTTGGCGCAGATATTTTTCTTATTTTCCAAAACTGCTCCCCGTAAATTTTCAGGATGTTTGGAGAACTCTGATTTTTGCACAAAAATAACACCAAGGCAATTCTGCTGAAAACAGTGTCAGTCCAGGTTAGTTCCATTCAAATCAGGCAAATTAGAGTCCAAAACAAGGGCAAAAGAGTTTGGAAAAGTAGATACGATGGAGACGTATTAGCTACCTAGGTGGGATGTGGCACGGTTCTCCTTGCCACAGGCTGAGCTTGCATGGGCCACTGGGCCTGAAGTGGTTTTTGGTCCAGGTGCTGCCATCAGTCCCATCCAGCAGAACACATCCCATGTTCCATCCGAAGAGGAGAGGCGTGCAAGACGGGCTCTCGTTGAAGCCAACCTCACCGGCCCAGGTCTGGTTACTGCAATCACCCAGCGGGTGGCATCGCTTCAGATCGACGAGCATCGGGCGTTCATCGGCAAAATTGCCTCCTTGCTGTCGGCGTCCATCCTGAGTTCACCGCCGCAGCCCACCTCAACCCGTCACAAGCTCAAGAAAAAACTACTCGGAGCAGTCAAGGTGCCCAGGCAGAGCGCGCGTCTGTCGCGCATGCAGTCTAGCCTTTTCTCCTCCAGGAGGTCACATGCGGCTATCTGTGTTCAGTTAGGCTTCATCAGACGCGAAGCAGACTTCAATGACGACACGCTCCTCACCTACGTGGACTTCTTCCGCGAGCCCATGCCGCCGGAGATAGGTTGCCAAGATTGCACAGATCGCCGGCCTTTCGTCTCCATCGCAGCTTCGCCTCCCGGAAACCGAGCTCCAGGCCATCCTCGAAGATCTCTCTGTCACAGCTGCTTGCCGCCCCCTTGCATCTGATCACCCATTGCTCCTCCAGTTTAATGTTTAGTTGTCATTTGCAATTTCAGTCCTTGTTGTTGGCTGCACGCTGTTGTTGCACCGGCTGTTCAGGTCTTGAACCAAGTAGCTTGTTCCTTCGGTCATCGTTGTTGGCTGCACATTGTTGTTGCGCCGCATGCTCAGGCACTGATCCTAGTAGCCCGAATCACGTCGTGCTCCGCCAGGGTGATTCCTTATGTAGCTATGTTTTGTTCTCCAATGAATGACAACCTTGTTGTTTTTAATTGGAATGTGAGAGGGCTCAATGATAGAGCCAGGCGAGCTGCCTCTCGCACGTTCATTGAACTGCTGATGTGCTTGATAATTTGCCTACAGGAAACGAAATTATCATCCTGCTCGACCATTGATCGCCTAGAAATCGTTGCCCCGCGCTTTGATCAACATGCATCTCTGGATGCTGACGGCACGCGCGACGGGATTTTGATGTGCTGGCGCTCCGACGTCCTGGCCGCTAGTGCGATTTCAGTGAGAACGTACTCGGTCATGGCAACCTTCGCTCCGGTGGGAGGTGGGTCTGCTTGGTCTCTGACTACGGTCTACGACCCTCATGATGACCAGTGGAAAAATGAATTCCTAACCGAGCTAGCTTGTATTCATAACATGATGGCCGGACCGTGGCTCCTCATAGGAGACTTCAACCTTATTACGAACCCGCAAGATAAAAGCAACTCCAGGGTGTGCCGTCGTTGGATGAACATATTTCGGGGTACTCTGAATTCCTCAAGCCTTCACGAGATCCCATTGATCGGGCGCATATTTACGTGGAGTAATGAGCTGGTTGTGCCTACGCTCGTGCACCTTGATCGTGCCTTTTTGCAACGTTGACCGGGAGTTTCTTTTCCCTGCAGCCAAGCTCCTACCGCAATCCTCAGCGATCTCCGATCATTGTCCGCTGCTTCTAATTAATGACAGAATAGTCAAGACTAACAAGTGCTTTCGTGTCGAATCCTATTGGTGGATGGTTTCAATGAGGTCGTGGAATAGTCGTGGGCAGCAAACGCTGGTAATGCTTGCCCCTGACTCGGCTGAACCGCAAGCTATGGTTGCTCAGCAAAGCCTTGCGAGCTTGGAGTAAAAATAATGTCGGCGGTTTACAAAAACAGTTCTCGATTGTTACCGAGCTTATCCTGCAACTAGACAAAGCGCGAGATCCGAGGACTCTTTCACCGGATGAGAGTTCCATGCGCTCAAATTTAAAAGCTCGCACGTTGGGTCTAGTGGTACTGCTCAAGATTAAGCTGCGACAAAGAAGCATGGTTCTTTGGCTTAAGGCGGGTGATGCCAACACAAAAAAATTCCAGCGGAAGGCAAACGTGAGACACAACAAAAACACCATTCATGTTCTACATGGCCTAAGTGGCGCTGTTTCTTCGATCAATGCCATGACCGACCTCGCACGCGAACACTTTACACAAATTTTTGGCTATCTAATGCAAAGATCGGCTGCTTTTAATTGGGACAATCTGGACCTCGAGCATGTGGATTTACCTGACCTTGAGGAGGACCTTTCGCTCGAAGAGATTAAGAGTGCTATTAATGCAATCCCGGCCGACAAGGCGCCTGGGCCCGATGGCTTCTCAGGTGGCTTCTACACAGCGTGCCGGGACACTATTAAACACGACCTCATGGCGGCGCTGAATCAACTCTTCCGGATGGATAGCCGAGGACTGGACAGAGTGAACCACGCACTACTAATCCTTATTCCCAAAAAATGGGCGCGGATGCCTTGCAAGACTTCAGGCCGATCTCGCTACTGCACAGTATGATCAAAATCTTCTCAAAGATTCTTGGTTTGCGGCTCGCTCCGAAGTATGCTCTGCTTGTGGACCAATGTCAAAGTGCTTTCATACATCACGTAGCATTCAAGAAAACTTCTTACACGTCCATAACACAACGAGATTCTTTCATAAAACTAAGAAGCCGACTATTCTCCTCAAGCTTGACATCGCAAAAGCTTTCGACTCGGTCTCATGGGCTTACCTGTTGGACATACTTCAAGCCAGGGGCTTTGGCTAGCGCTCGAGGGAATGGATTTCTATGCTTCTGAGAACTTCTGCATCCCGATTCATGATTAATGGGCAGATGTCGGAGACCATCCATCATAGGTGTGGAGTACGACAAGGAGATCCGATCTCTCCCTTCTTGTTCATCCTTGCTATGGACACCTTGCAAAGGATGATGTCCATGGCCACCGAGCAGGAGGCGCTTTCCAAGCTTCCGGGACGGAGAAGGGTGCCCCCCTGCTCCTTCTACACGCACGACGTGGCGTTGTTTATGAACCCCTTTGAGAATGACGCGAGGATGATTAAACTGATACTCAATTGTTTTGCGTCGCCACTAGCATTTTTACCAATGCGTGCAAGAGCTCGGCCCTAACAATTCGATGTGGCGTTTTGGATCTCACGCGCATCATGTATCCTTTGGGAATACCCATCAAGTCCTTCCCAACAGTTTATCTTGGCATGCCATTATCACTTCACAATCTGACTAAGTTGGATCTCGAACCAATGCTATTCAAGTTCGGGAACAAAGCGGGCATCTGGAAGGGTAGACTTATGTCTAAGAGTGGAAGGTTGGTGCTGCTAAAAACGGGATTGTCCTCCCCATCGGGGAACATTGCATGGGAAACAAAAAAATTCCTACGCACACGAAGACCTATCGTGGTGATGATCATCTACGAGAGGGAGATCGGATCCACATACCCTTGTAGATCGCTAAGCGGAAGAGTTAATAAACGCAGTTGATGTAGGGGTACGTCTTCACGATCCGTCCCACGAACCATCCCACGATCCGTCCCACGAACCGTCTCACGATCCGTCCCGATCAAGTGCCGAACGGATGGCACCTCCGCGTTCCGGACACGTACAACTCGGTGCCGATCTCCGCCTTCTTGATCCAGCAAGAGAGACGGGGATGTAGATGAGTTCCCCGGCAGCGTGATGGCGCTCCGGTGGTGGTGGTGATCTATTCCTGCAGGGCTTCGCCTAAGCACCGTAGAAATCCGATCTAGAGGAAGAACTACGAAGTAGAGGTTTACGGTTGCACGTGGCAAAGTTGTGTCTCAAAAAGCCCTAAACCCTCTAGTATATATAGGAGGAGGGAGAGGCTAGCCTTGAGGCTCAAGGAGAACCTCCTTGGCTCGGCCGAAGTGGAGGAGGGAGGAGTCCTCCTCCAATCCCACTTGGATTAGGACTCCTTCCTAAATTGCCCACTTCTTTTGGATTTTCCACCTTTTTCCTCATGGGCTTTCCTTGGATGACTTGTCAGCCCATTAAGCCTTATTGCGCATCCAATATACTCATGTGGACCCCTTGGGCATGGTGGGCCCACCCAGTGGGCCCCCGGAACCCATTCGTCACAACCGGTACACTGCCGGCAATGTCCGAAAATCTTCCGAAATCCAAATACCAACTTCCTATATATCAATCTTTGTTTCTGAACCATTCTGGAACTCCTCATGACGTTCGGGATCTCATTCGGGACTCCGAACAAAACTTCGGTCACCAACACATATAACTCAACTATACCAAATCGTCACAGAACCTTAAGTGTGCAGACCCTGTGGGTTCGAGAACTATGCATACATGACCTGAGACACTCTCCGGTCATAACCTTAGTCACATTGCTTGCAAGGACTATTGTGATGTTGTCTTACCGAGTGGGCCCCGAGATACCTCTCCGTCACACGGAGTGACAAATCCCAGTATTGATCTATGCCAACCCAACAAACACCTTTGGAGATACCTGTAGAGCACCTTTATAGTCACCCAGTTACGTTGCGATGTTTGATAACCTTATAATGCTACCATCGTTCTAAGAAAAATAAGGTGCATAAAAGGATTAACATTACATGCAAATCATAAGTGACATGATATGGCCATGATCTTATGCTTCTTGATCTCCATCACGAAAGTACCGGCATGATCTTCATTGTCACCGGCGCCACACCATGATCTCCATCATTGTGCCGTCATCGAAGTTGTCGTGCTATCTATTCTATTACTACTAAAGCTACTACCTAGCAATATAGTAAACGCATCTGCAAGCACAAACATAGTTTAAAGACAACCCTATGGCTCCTGTCGATTGCCGTAGCATCGACGTGCAAATCGATATTTAACTATTACAACATGATCATATCATACATCCAATATATCATATCATGTCTTTGGCCATATAACATCACATGCATACCCTGCAAAAACAAGTTAGACGCCCTCTAATTTGTTGTTGCATGTTTTCCGTGGCTGCTATGGGTATCTGTAAGTGCATCCAGTGCCCCTTAGTGATTTTGGTGGTTTGAAGACTTATAGGTTAAGTATCTAATGTGTTTATGAGTGTACACATGATCTATAAGTCATTGAGGAGTTTGAGATATTTGAAGAATATCGACCCCTAAAAATATATATCTTCGGTTGAAGAAATTGGTCTGAAGCTGAAGAAATGAATCGCGAGGAATCTGCGATGAAATTGATATTCCTCATGAAGATACTGAAATTGAGGAATTCGGTATGTCTTGAAGAAAATCACTTTGAAGAATTTGAAGTATGAAGATTTACTCTTTCTGTTTTATTTTCTTCGCATTTGAGTAATAGGAACACCGTACTGTTAAAGGGGGTCGAAGTTACACTTTGGAATGAATTTCCTCATGATGCTCAACCCAAGCCTAATCCTATCAAAATCCTCAAGTGAGGAATACGAGTGACATGAGGACTCTCACAGTTGAGGGTTCCGACCGTTTCGATATCCACGCCAAGTCATTGGTCTTATCCACTCCAACAGTCATATTATTTAAGGGCATTAGTGTCAAATCATGTCGGGATGCTCCCAGGCTATAAATAGACACCCCCAAAACCATTAGCTGGTTGGCTGCTCCGTTAAAAACTGACACTTGTCATAAGAGCAACCCAATTCCTTAGAGTCTTCGAGCGTAATTCATCAGTGAGGAAATACCCCATACACCGAAACCACAAACCAAATCTAGTGATTGAGCATCAGTGAAGAAGTTGTTCCTGTGTGGGACTGAAGCCTTTTACCTTTGAGGACTGTGCATCCTCCAGACGGTTAGGCGTCATGGTCTAGAGCTTTCCAGCAGTCAATTGTGGATCGTCGGGTGACCAAGTTTGTGAGGGTTTGGAAGTCTGCCCTGAAGACTTACCACGAGTGTTGGGCGAGGACTGTGTGTTCTTAGCCCAAGGAGAACACGGTAGGGACTGTGTGTCCTTTGGTTTCAATACCAAGCCGCTCCAAACCAGATGTACGACTGTCACAGCAATTGGAACTGGGTCATCAACGACTGTCTTCACTGAGAAACGGGTTCTAATTCCTCAACTCCTTACTTTCCTCGTATTATGTGTTGATGACTTTCACTGCTACTGTTTGAAGAATTTGCTGAAGACTTTATCTGAATTTCCTCAACCCCAAATTCTTCACGGCAGTTGATCCTCATCTGTATTCTGCGTGCCTGCTCACTGTGCAATCTGTTTTCACATTCCTCACTGTGAAAAACTGCTGTTGTGAAACTTTGCACTTCTGATCCTTTACTGTTTCCGCTGTGAGTTAGTCATCAGTGAGGAATTTCCTCAAAAGGAATTTCCTCAGTGATGAAATTCTAAAAATCTCCTATTCACCCCCCTCTAGTCGATATAACGCACTTTCAATTGGTATCAGAGCAAGGTACTCCCTTGTTCTGTGTGATTTTGGTTTAACCACCTGGAGTTTTAGTTATGTCGACTGCATGCATGTTTAAGGTGACTGCAGCATGTCCTACCTTCGAAGGAAAGAACTTTCCCTTCTGGAAGAACAAAATGCAAATGCATCTACAAGCTATTGATAATGATCTCTGGTATATTGTGGAACATGGCATCCCCATCATCTTTGCTAGTGTCTCTGCTGCTGATGTGAAGAAATTCAAGCAACTCGATTCTCAAGCGAAGAATATCATTTGTGGCCATCTGAGCCCACGCCAGTTTGGAAGAGTAAGTGCTTTGGGCTCTGCAACACTGATCTGGGAGAGACTGTGCAAAGTAAATGAAGGAGTATCAACCCAACGTGACTCTCGTGTTGATATTCTTCGCAATCTCTTCAATCACTTCAAGAGACATGACAATGAAAGCTGCCAAGATACCTTTGATCGCCTAACTGACATATCAAATGAACTGCAAGCACTGGGAGCTCGAGACATCACTGATCACGGAGTTGTGAAGAAACTGCTGAGATCTTTGGATTCTTCATTTGATACTTTAGTTCTGATGATTCAAGAAAGACCAGACTACAAGATGCTTGATCCAGCTGATATACTCGAAAGGCTAAATACTCATGAATTCCAGCTAGAATAAAAGAAAGATCTATATGGACCAAGCTATTCCAGACCACGTGCACTGAAGGCTAGAGCAATTTCCTCATCCGAAGAAGAAGACACAGATGACAGCATTAGTGACCCTGAAGAATTTGGACAGGAGCTTGCAATGCTCGTGAGGAAATTCCAGAGATTTACACGACGTGGCCAGTTTGGTAAATCTTCAAGAAGAGACATGAGGAAATCAGAATCTTCATCTGAGGACTACAAGAAACGAACCTGCCACAAGTGCAAGAAATCAGGTCATTACATTGTTGATTGTCCCCGTTGGGGAAAGGAATCAAAGAAGAAGAAATACAAGGATGACAGTTCTGATGACTCGAAGAAGAAGAAGAAATCTTCAAAATCCTCATCTTCAAAGCCCTCATCGCACGAGAAGACTAGTTTCAGAAAGGCTCGGGCACTTATTGGCAAGGAAATGGACTCAGAGGCAGAATCAGAGGAAGGTGATGAAGAAGAGGGTTCTGATGAAGACTCAGAATCCGGACAGGCTAGTCTTGCACTGGCAACCACTTTCGTCAGCAAGTCAATCTTCAATCTTGAAGAAAATGATTGCACCATCCACACTGATGACTATGCTGATGACTTCGCTCCAACCTATTGCTTCATGGCAAAAGGTTCAAAGGTACCAAATAATGTCTCCTCCTCTGATTCAAGTGACTGTGAACCTGATGATTATAAGAAACCCAGTTACAGTAAACTTGCTATCATTGCCACTGAACAACAAACTGCCCTGGAAAAGCTTCACAAACTGCTAGATAAAAGTGATGATCTGTTGAATGATGAAATGAACCTTACCCAAATCCTCACTGAAGATGTGAAAAGTCTTTAGTCTAGATTTGATAATCTTCAGGATCGTTATGATACACTCCTCACTGATCATGAGAAGCTTTCATATGAATTTCTTCAAAGGAAGCTTGATCTTGAGAAGCTGAGGATGTCTCATGATGATCTTCATATGGAAAATGATTCATTACTAGCTCAACAGATCAGCGCTGGTCAAGTTGAATTCATTCCTCCAGGTCTTAAATGCATTGAATGCGAAACTGCTAATTCCTCACCAGAATCATCAAATGCTACTATTGCTACAAATTCTTCAACTGCACGTGTTGTGTCTATTTCCTCACTTGAGGAAAACACAAATGTTACTGATGAAAATGCAGGGTTGAAGGAATTGTACATGACAGGCATATACAAAAGCCTCAAAGGACATCAAACCCTTTGTGATGTGCTCAAAAAGAAGATCTTGAACAGGAACCCGAGGAAAGAAGGAATTGCCTTTGAGAAGAAATTAAAGGCTGATGGATCTTATTGGAAACCTGAGCAGTATCCCAAAACCTCATGGGTTGCTGCTACTGGGCCTCTTTTTGATCCATCTAATCTAACTGGCTTTTCATGTGAATTATCCTATTCCTCAGTTGAGTCATTTGGCTCCAACTATAAAGTGTTCAAAAACCAATCTGGTGAAGTATTTGCTCGATATGTTGGAACTAGCTGCAGGAATGGCCCTCCCTTGAGGAAAATCTGGGTTCCCAAAAGTTGTCTTGAGAATCTTCAGGTGAATGTCCTCATGACACCACCACTGAAGAATCTGAACCCCAGATCAAATTCCTCAGGAGGACCAAAGTCTTCAAGAGGATCAAAATCCTCAACTGGTCAAAACTATGCTCGTACCCGTGCTAATGCGTCTAACATGCAGGGAAACTACAAGGAATATGAATATGAGCGTTACTCCTCAAATCATTATGTTCATAAATCCTCAAACCAGTTCTTTGCATATTCATATGAGTACTTTAACCCCCTACTGTTAAGAGAAGTGCATTGGCTTCAATGCCACCTTTCTCATATGGTGCTCGCAGGATGATGAATGCTTTGCCACCCCTTCAGATGTGGGTGGTGAAGAAATCGAACTAATCACTTCTGCAGGTTAGGTCTCCAGATGAAAATCATCATCTGAGGAATTTGCTGGAGACCTGAGGAAATGCTTGATAGGACGCAAGCTAATGATTGATGACTTAGAAATATTTCACACGTCCTTTTATTTTTGTTGTGATGAAATTCCTATCTGATGAAATTAATATCATATTCTTCAAATCTGAAGCATATGAGATGGTAAGCTGTACTAATTCATCTGTAGGATGACAAACCCAAGAATACTGAGTGGGTTCTTGATAGTGGCTGCACACATCACATGACTGGTGATAAAAGCTTACTGATGAATATGCCACTAACTCCATCACCTCTGAAGCAAATCACATATGCTGACAAAGGTAAAAGCAAGGTATTGGGACTTGGCAAAGTGGCTATTTCCAAGGATAGGCATATGGACAAAGTGATGCTTGTTGAATCCCTTGGTTTTAACCTCATGTCAGTCTCGATGCTTTGTGATCTTGATATGATTGTTATCTTTGGTAGATATAGATGTGTAGTCATCATGGAATCTGACAGATCCAAAGTCTTCGAAGGTGTGAGAAGAGGGGATTTGTACATTGTTGATTTCTCTACAGGTCCTCAACCAGCCACTTGCTTACTAGCAAAAACCTCAGAAGGATGGTTGTGGCACCGAAGACTAGGTCATGCAGGCATGAGGAATTTGCACACGCTCGCGAAGAAGAAGCATGTCATCGGCATCGAATCAGTCAAATTCCTCAATAATCATCTCTGCGGTGCTTGTGAATCTGGGAAAATGACCAGATCCAAGCATCCCTCAAAGACTATCATGACCACTACACGTCCATTCGAATTGCTTCATATGGATCTATTTGGACCTACTCACTATGCCACACTAACCAATGCAGCATCTTTATATGGCTTCGTCATAGTTGATGATTATTCCAGATATACTTGGGTTTATATCATAGTGTATAAAACTGAAGTGCAGGAAATCTTCAAATGATTTTCTTCAAGGGCCTCGACGAACTTTGGCATCAAGATCAAACATATCAGGAGTGATAATGGAACCGAGTTCAAAAACACTCGTCTTGATGATTATCTTGATGAACTTGGTATTACTCACGAATTATCCGCTCCTTATACTCCTCAGCAGAATGGTGTCGTCGAAAGGAAGAACAGGACTCTGGTTGAAATGGCAAGAACTATGCTTGAAGAATATCAGACTCCTCGTCGCTTTTGGCCTGAAGCAATCAACACTGCATGCCATATCATCAACAGGGTATATCTTCACAAATTCCTCAAGAAAACCTCATATGAACTCCTCACTGACAAGAAACCCAATGTAAGTTATTTCAAAGTCTTCGGTGCAAAATGCTGGATTAGAGATCCTCACCACAGCTCAAAATTTGCACCTAAGGCACATGAAGGTTTTATGCTCGGTTATGGAAAGGACTCGCACACTTACAGAGTCTTCAACAACTATCACAACAAAGTTGTTGAGACTGTAGATGTGCGGTTCGATGAAACTAATGGCTCACAAAGAGAGAAATTGCCTTCTGATCCAGATAAGCTGTCTCCTGAGGAAGCAATAAAGCTCAAACTTACTGAAGACATTGTCCCCACTGAGGAAATTGGTGAAGAAACGATCCCCATCACTGATGAAAATCAAGAAGATGCTCCTGAGGAAATTGCACCTGAACCACTTCCTCAGCCCATACGAATTCCTCAACCAGTTCATCCGAAGATTGCAAATGAAGTAGAACTTGACAAAATCCTCAACGACATCAACGCGCCAGGTCCTCTCACTCGCTCAAAAGCTTCACACTTAGTTAACTTTTGTGGGCATTTTTCCTTTGTATCCATCACATAACCCTCAAAAGTTGTTGAGGCTTTTCTGGAACCGGAGTGGATCCAAGCTATGCAAGACGAACTTCTTCAATTCAAGCTGAATGACGTATGGGAGCTCGTCAAACGACCAGATCCTCGCAAGCACAACATCATCGACACCAAGTGGATTTTCCGAAACAAGCAAGATGAGGACGGTCAAGTGGTGAGGAACAAGGCACGACTTGTAGCCCAAGGCTACACCCAGGTTGAAGGAATAGATTTCGATGAAACTTTTGCACCTGTTGCTAGACTTGAAGCTATTCGAATACTACTTGCTTATTCTAATCATCATAACATCATCTTATATCAAATGGATGTGAAAAGTGCATTCCTCAATGGTAAGCTTGAGGAAGAAGTATATGTTGCTCAGCCCCCAGGTTTTGAGGATCCAAAGAATCCAGACAAAGTCTTCAGACTTAAAAAGGCTCTTTATGGTCTCAAGCAAGCCCCTCAGGCATGGTATGATACCTTGAAGGAATTCCTCATGAAGAAAGGCTTCAAACCTGGTTCACTCGATCCAACTCTTTTTACTAAATCCTATGATAATGAGCTATTCGTGTGTCAAATATATGTCGATGATATCATATTTGGCTGTACTGACAAACGATACAGTGATGAATTTGCTTACATGATGAGTGAAGAATATCAGATGTCCATGATGGGGGAGCTGAAATTCTTCTTAGGTCTTCAAATTCGTCAACAAAGCAATGGAATCTTCATATCACAGGAGAAATACCTCAAGGATGTTCTGAGGAAATTCGAGATGCATGAATGCAAAGGTGCCAAGACTCCAATGCCTACCAACGGCCACCTCCGCACTGATGAAAATGGTAAAGATTTCGATCAGCAGGTATATCGTTCTATGATTGGTTCTTTATTGTATCTATGTGCATCTAGGCCAGATATAATGCTTAGTGTTTGCATGTGTGCGCGTTTTCAAGCAAAACCGAAGGAATCACACCATAAGGCTGTGAAGCATATTCTTCGATACTTAGCTCACACACCAACACTAGGATTATGGTATCCCAAGGGCTCAAATCTTCATCTGGTAGGGTATTCTGATTCTGACTATGCTGGTGACCGTGTGGATCGCAAGTCAACCTCTGGCACATGCCATTTCCTCTGAAGATCACTAGTTTGCTGGTCCTCAAAGAAGCAGAACTGCGTATCACTCTCCACTGCCGAAGCTGAGTACATTGCTGCTGGTTCATTTGTGCTCAATTACTATGGATGAAGCAAACCCTCAAGGACTACGGCATCAACATGAAGAATGCGCCTCTCTACTGCGACAATGAGAGTGCAATCAAGATTGCATACAACCCAGTACATCACTCGAAGACCAAGCACATCCAGATTCGTCATCATTTTCTTCGGGACCATGTCCTCAAGGGCAATATCCTCATCGACCATGTGAAGACTGATGATCAACTGGCAGATATATTCACTAAGCCCTTGGATGAGAAAACATTTTGCAAGTTGCAGTGTGAGCTAAATATCTTAGAATCTTCAAATGTTTTGTAAAAACATGCACACATCCTAACACTTATGCAAAATTGATGACTTAGATGTGCAACACATGATGAATCGATTTTCTTCAACTGATGAAGAATGTCACTCTGAATGTGAAGAAATCAACGAAGAAATTGATTCTTAGGGCCCTACGACAATTGTACGCGGCGTCTGTAATCAACATTCTTATATGGTGGGTCACGCCACCGCCCAATGTGAAATTCCTCAAGTTGATTTTCTTCAAATGTTCCATTTCCTCAAAATGTGTTTTTTCTTCAAAACCGCTGTTCTTCATTGTGACGATTTATCACAAAATCTTCAAAAACACTTGATGACTTTCATTTTACTAGATAGACTGTGATTTCAAGTCCTCAACAACATTCACTTATAGCTATTTCTTCAAGTTGATATTTCTGCTAAGTGAATGTGACCGGACCCTACTTTCCCTCTATGCTATACTCATCCAGTCTTTTCAATTCTTCATATGCATTCTACTTGAAACTTTGTTCAAAATCCTCACTGCGTCCTTGTCAGCTGATGATTTTGTAACGAAAATCCTCAAATCTTCAAAAATTGTTTCTTTAATGCACACTAACTGAACCCCACTTCCCACGATCGCATAACCACGATCTCCACTATCTCCACCGCCTTGTTCGGGAACTACACGTGTCGTGCGGAGATGTAGAGGCAGGAGCTGTTTGGTCCGAAATCTTCGCGCCAACAGTAACTGTCTGGCTATAAATATGTCCCTATCCCCCTCGGCAAACTCTTCTTCGCTCCATCGCTCTCCTGCTACAGCAAACACCACCGAACCCTAGCGCCATCGCTGGTAGTCTCGTCGCCGGTGAGGAAGAGCTTCACTGCCTCGACTTCTCCGTCGCCGGAACCACGCCGGAGTCGGACCATCTTCATCCGCCGCCGTCGTAGACGTCCTCTGTCGCCGGGTTAGGGTGCATTGGACACGCGACCGAAGAGCCTCTCTACACAACTTCTCTGTGTTCTTCGTGTGCTCCTTCAAGGGTAAATAAAATACCATTTTTACCGCAAGTTAGATCTACAATTTTACATCTTCTATGTGAAATCTGTTTTTCCTCAAGAATCGATAAGCACATGATTCCTCAAACACTGCCTATCACCACATCATTGATGAACTATACTAAGCATCTAAGGTTTTCACGAGATTCCTCAATTGTGCGAATTTTCGGATCTGTATAACTATGGAACCCAAGAACAGTGTGCTTAGGCAAATTCCTCAACCACTGGTTAAAATCCTCAACTATCAAACTTTTTCATTTTCTTCAAATCTGAGAACGCATATGACCTCTCCAAATTCCTCGCAACTATACTCTGTTCACAGGTACACACATGTCAGCTGATGAATCTCTCGGTTCTCATCAAATTAACTCATTTGCAGCATTTCTTGAAGAAAATCTTCAAGTCTCATTAGAATCCTCAAGAGTTCAATCTCATCAGCAAAATCCTCAGCTGAAGAAAATGGAGGATGACAGAAAACAGAAGGGAGGAAAGAAACTTGAGCAAAACACAACTGTGGATATTCCTGAGGATATTTACTTGGACTATTGCACACCTGATGAAAATGAGACAATGGCCAAGAGAAAGATACGGCTGCAGAAGATAGAACGCCGATGGGCAAAGGAATGGAAAGAATACAGGTTTGTGCGTGCCAAGTATGCGAAGAAATTCGCTCTGAAGCCCCCTGGCAAACAGGCCCCACTCGAGGCTCATCAAGTAGCACATCCCTCAAGCCTCAAGACCATTGATGACTATCCAGATGAGAAGGAAAAGCATCTGGCTAAGCTCAAGAAGCAGGCAGAAGATGCAGTGAGGAAATTCAATGAATCCTCAGCTGCCGCCTCAGCTGCAGCTACTTCCTCTGTCGCTGAGACCTCTGGTTCAGCAATTCCTCAACCGCAGTCTGTGCCGTCAAAGCCTCAAGAGAAGTCTGCTCAGGCATCAGTTACAAAACCCTCAGCGCCAAAACCCTCAACGCCAAAACCCTCAGCGCCAATCTCCTCAGCTCCAAAATCCTTAGCACCACCACCAAAGCCTCAAGAGACTCCAGTACAGGAGCAAGTCATGAAGCCTATGACCGCCAGCTCCAGCTCCTCACTCCCAGCTGCAACAAGCTCGGAGACAAAGTCTTCACCACCTCCTGTGAAGACTCAGGTGTCTGCTGAACGAGCAACTCTGCCGAGCCCGAGCAAAATCATCACCGTCCCGTCTGCATCAGAGGGCAGTGATGAATATGATGATCAAACCCTGCAAGCCATCATCAGAAACAACCAGGAAAGAGTAGCTCAAGCATCAGGCAGTGCCATTCCTCTAGCCATGGACCCCAAGGTCCTCCTTGACTACATCAACATCTGGTATGAGGATCCAAACACTCCGCTTGATGATTTGAAACTTCCCCCTGGCATTAGCCACATGGTGGCCACTTTCATCAATGAAGCCAAGTGGAAAGAATAGCAGGCCAAGCAGGCCAAGGTAGCAAAGCTTAAAAAGGAGAAATTCCTCAAGCAGAATCTCCTCAGCTTGACGCCTGATGCACTGGTATCAACACAGGCACAACTGAAGAATTTGACTGACAAGTACTCCAAGCTATCAGATCGTAAGAGCCTCAAGAGCAATTTCATCAAGCTGGTCACTAAAGCTGTTGATGACTACAACAAGAAGTCTGCACCTCCAGCACCAACTTCTCAACCCTTGATTAAGGAGCCAGCAGACGAATCTCCTCATGATGAGGAAACTCCTCAAGCTGAGGAAATCCACCAAGAAAGCCGTGCAGATGTACCGGCTATTGAAGAAATCATCATGGAAGCTCCAGCTGATGAATCTGCTGCAGCTGATGAGACTGCCCCTGACCCAGCTGCTTCATCAAAGCAAGCTAATGACTCTGTTCCAGCTGGTTCCTCAAAACCAGCTGAAGAATCTGTCGAGAGAACCCCTTCACCAAAAGCTTCAAAGGTGAAGAAGATGACTCCGTCTGCATCAGACGTGAAGAAAACCAGGGCTGCTGAGAAGGAAGCCAAAAAGAGAAAGGCCTCCTCAGCAGAAGAAGAAACAGAGGCCAAGTGCCTCAAAACACTTGAAGAGACTGCCCTCTAGACCTTGTGCCCCTAAATGTCGCTCCTTCTTATGAAATGCTCATCCTTGATGAACAAGCGAAAATGGCAGATGAGGAAATGAAGGATGCTGTCGCTGAGGAACACAGCGACGAAGAAATTCGTATTGACGACAATCCTCAGCCCTTCATTCCTCAGAAAGACACTGCTCAAGGATCAGCTGCACCAGCTGAATAAACTACCTCTACCACCAAGCCAGCTGAGGAAGAACAAAATGAAAATCCTCAAGCTGATGAAATTCAAAGCTCTGAGCAAAATCTTCACAATGAGGAACAGGCTGACCCAACTCCTCCAACTGAGCAAGATGAAACTATTCCTCAGCCTGATGCACAGCCAGAGCAAGCTCAGCCTGATGCACAGCCAGAGCAAGCCCCTCAGCCTGACGCCCAGCCAAAACCATCTCCTCAGCCTGAAGTACCAGCTGCTGAAATTCCTCACCCTGAGGAAAATGCTGAGGAAAATGCACCTGACCAAGACAATGCATTCGTCGTGCTCAACCCCGAGACTGCAATTGTTGTCTCCCCTCCTGTTCCTCAGCAAAATCTTCAGCCAGTTCAGTGTCAGCCATTCTCCAAGCATCCAAAGTTTCAAAAGGAGAATTTCTTTGAAGAACGCATGTACTTCATTGGAGAGAACCCCTATGACAAGCCTCAAATGAGGCATCTGAAGTTTTGGACTAGGACATAGATGAATTACTATGCTTCTGTGCTATGTGGACGAAACAAGATATTCCAGCACAGGCATATTCCTCACGTTGAACTTGAAGCTATACCGTGCCTAGAGCCAGTCCTCAATGTACTCCAGGATGCTGGTTTACTACCAATGTGCTCTGACATCTCTGACTAGAACAATGAGCTAATTCTTCAGTTCTATGCCACTCTTCACATCTCTGGCAACCCTGAAGACATTAACACTTGGGTGTTTGACTGGATGACACAAAACACTCACTACAAGGCTCCTGCTACTGAGCTCCTCCGTGAACCGCCTGTACCAATTCCCTCAGAGGAGGTTGTGAAGCTTTATGGTGAGCGTGAGCTGCCCAATGGGATGATGGAAGTCCTCATGAAGCCTTTGGCTGAAGGAAAACCCCCGAGAAAAACCTTCCTCGTCCACGAGCTCAAGTATACACCCAGGTCTGTCTACAGAATCCTCTGCAGTGTGCTCGCGTCGATCAAAGGCCATGATGATGAAGAAGATGTCGTAGGACTCATGAAGAATATCCTCTTCAACATCATTCATGGTATTCCTATCAACATCCATGATTTCTTCTTGAGGACTTTGGCCGACAATGCTATGTGTCCTTTTGACCACAAGATATATGCCCCATGGATAATGAGATTCATCAGGACAAGGACAGGCATCAACTTTCTCGCTGAATGCCAAAACCATGTTGGTTATATGCCTCCTATCCGGGTCAACAAGAAGACTTTCGAGCCCATTGAAGGAAAAGGCAAATCAGTGATTGAAGAAGGCAGTAGGCCCCTTGATGGCCAGTTCAGAGAGCCAGAAGCTTATTCTTCATGGGATGATACTGAGACTCGTCCGGCAAGCCCCATTCCTCCTCGAGTGATGAATACAAGAGAGCTCCTCCTCAGTCTTCACCAGAAGGTGGATCGCAATCACAAGTGGGTCAAACGCCAGTTTGGCGCCATTGTGAAAACCCTCATTGAAACACAGAACTCTGTGAAGCTCAACCATCACTATCTGCATGAGGTTTTTGATCGCACCTGGGCTACACTTGCACATCTGAAGACTCAGACTGAGCTTGAACAAATGGACTTTGAGCGAGACTTTGACTGGTCGTGGCCTCCCAAGAAGTTCAGGCCCATTCCAGTTCCAAACCTTGAAGACAACTCCTTTTCTTCATTCCGCACTGCTGAAACTAATGAAGAACAACTCGACACTGCTACCGGTCCAAGGAAGAAGACTACTCCCAAGAAGCGTCACGGCTCTTCCTTAACCGCCAAGAAGTGAAGTCTTCACGGGCGTTAGTCCTCAGTTTGTCCCTTTTTGTCACTTGATGACAAAGGGGGAGAAACTTGAAAGTTAGTCTTCAAACGAGATAATTTTGGGGCTTATGAACTATATTTAAGTTACAAACTCTTGGCTCTTCTGAAGTTTTTATCTAATGAGTTGTAACTTAAGCCCGATGGTACTCTGACGCTTTTGAACGTTTTTCTTTGCATGCTTATTCCTCAAGTTTTAATGCACGCATGCTGGAATTTGTCAGATACCATTTGTCATCATGCATTTTCATTTTGTTCATATGATATGTTCCATGTATGCATGATTTACAAGACTCAGGGGGAGATCTCCATGATATAAATCATCAATGTGCATTTGCTGTGAAAAGCAAAATCCTCACGATATGCACATCTTCAGGGGGAGTCTCTCTGAATCTTGATTTCAAATTCCTCAAATTAGTATTTACACTTCATATTTTTTTATCCCTGTTGAAGACTTAACTTAATTGTCATCAACCACCAAAAAGGGGGAGATTGTAAGTGCATCTAGTGCCCCTTAGTGATTTTGGTGATTTGAAGACTTATAGGTTAAGTATCTAATGTGTTTATGAGTGTACACAGGATCTATAACTCATTGAGGAGTTCGAGATATTTGAAGAATATCGACCCCTAAAAATATATATCTTCGGTTGAAGAAATTGGTCTGAAGCTGAAGAAATGAATCGCGAGGAATCTGCGGTGAAATTGATATTCCTCATGAAGATACTGAAATTGAGGAATTCGGTGTGTCCTGAAGAAAATCACTTTGAAGAATTTGAAGCATGAAGATTTACTCTTTCTGTTTTATTTTCTTCGCATTTGAGTAATAGGAACACTGTACTGTTAAAGGGGGTCGAAGTTACACTTTGGAATGAATTTCCTCATGATGCTCAACCCAAGCCTAATCCTATCAAAAGCCTCAAGTGAGGAATATGAGTGACATGAGGACTCTCACAGTTAAGGGTTCCGACCGTTTCGATAGCCACACCAAGTCATTGGTCTTATCCACTCCAACGGTCATATTATTTAAGGGCATTAGTGTCAAATCATGTCGGGATGCTCCCAGGCTATAAATAGCCACCCCACAACCATTAGCTGGTTGGCTGCTCCGTTAGAAATTGACACTTGTCATAAGAGCAACCCAATTCCTTAGAGTCTTCGAGAGTAATTCATCAGTGAGGAAATACCCCATACACCGAAACCATTTCGGAACTCCTCGTGACGTTCGGGATCTCACCCGGGACTCCGAACAAAACTTCGGTCACCAACACATATAACTCAACTATACCAAAACGTCACGAACCTTCAGTGTGCACACCCCGCGGGTTCGAGAACTATGCAGACATGACCTGAGACACTCTCTAGTCAATAACCAATAGCGGGACGTCGATGTCCATATTGGCTCCCAGATATTCTACGAAGATCTCTATCGGTTGAACCTCTATGTCAAGGATTCAGTTAATCTCGTATGCTGTTCCCTTTGTCCTTCGGTATGTTACTTGCCCGAGATTCAATCGTCGGTACCTCCATACCTAGTTCAATATCGTTACCGTCAAGTCTCTTTACTCATTTCGTAATACAAGATCGCGTGGATAACTCCTTAGTCACATTGCTTGCAAGGCTTATTGTGATGTTGTATTACCGAGTGGGCCCTGATACGTCCATTTTGCATCATGCTTTTATGTTGATATTTATCGCTTTATGGGCTGTTATTACACTTCACGGTACAATACTTATGCCTTTTCTCTCTTATTTTATAAGGTTTACATGAAGAGGGTGAATGCTGGCAGCTGGAATTCTGGTCTGAAAAAGGAGCAAGTTTGAGATACCTATTGTGCGCAACTCCAAAAGCCGTGAAAATCAACGAGGAATTATTTTGGATTTTATAAAAAATACTGTGCGGAAGGAGTACCAGAGGGGAGCCACGAGGAGGCCACAAGCCTGCCAGGCGCGGCCTACCCCCTGACCGCGCCTAGGAGGCTTGTGGGCCCCCTGTTGCCCCTCCGACTCCCATCTTTTTCTATAAGGAGGGTTTCATTCCAGAAAAAATCAGGAGGAGGCTTTCGGGAGGAATCGTTGCCGCCACGAGGCAGAACTTGAGCAGAACCAATCAAGAGCTCCGGCAGGGCTGTCCTGCCGGGGAAACTTTCCTCCCGGAGGGGGAAATCGTTGCCATCGTCATCACCAACACTCCTCTCATCGGAGGGGACTCAGCACCATCAACATCTTCATCAGCACCATCTCATCTCCAAACCCTAGTTCATCTCCTGTAACCAATCTCCGTCTCGCGACTCCGATTGGCACTTGTAAGGTTGCTAGTAGTGTTAATTACTCTTTGTAGTTGATGCTAGTTGGATTACTCGGTGGAAGATTATATGTTCAGATCCTTGATGCTTTTCAATACCTCTCTGGTCATGAACATAATTATGCTTTGTGAGTAGTCACTTTTGTTCCTGAGGACATGGGATAAGTCTTGCTATAAGTAGTCATGTGAATTTGGTATTCGTTCGATATTTTGATGCAATGTATGTTGTCTTACCTCTAGTGGTGTTATGTGAACGTCGACTAATGACACTTCACCATTATTTGGGCCTAGAGGAAGACATTGGGAAGTAATAAGTAGATGATAGGTTGCTAGAGTGATAGAAGCTTAAACCCTAGTTTATGCGTTGCTTCGTAAGGGGCTGATTTGGATCCACTAGTTTAATGCTATAGTTAGACTTTGTCTTAATTCTTCTTTCGTAGTTGCGGATGCTTGTGAGAGGGGTTAATCATAAGTGGGATGTTTGTCGAAGTAAGGGCAGCACCCAAGCACCGGTCCACCCACATACCAAAATATCAAAGTAGCGAACGCGAATCATATGAACATGATGAAAACTAGCTTGACAGAAATTCCCATGTGTCCTCGGGAGCGCTTCACCTCCTATAAGAGTTTGTCCAGGCTTGTACCTTGCTACAAAAGGGATTGGGCCATCTTGCTGCACCTTTGTTACTATTGTTACTTGCTACTTGCCACGAATCATCTTATCACACAACTATCTGTTACCAATAATTTCAGTGCTTGCAGAGAATACCTTGCTAAAAACCACTTGTCAGATCCTTCTGCTCCTCGTTGGGTTCGACACTCTTACTTATCGAAAGGACTAAGATAGATCCCCTACACTTGTGGGTCATCAAGAATCTTTTCTGGCGCCATTGCTGGGGAGTGAAGTGCCTTTGGTAAGTGGAATTTGGTAAGGAAACATTTATATAGTGTGCTGAAATTTATTGTCACTTGTCACTATGGAAACTAATACTTTGAGGAGTTTGTTAGGGGTATCTTCACCTCGAACAGAAGCACAAGGAGTTGCTCCTCAACCTGCTGCACCTACTGAAAATGTTTGTTATGAAATTCCTTCGAGTATGCTAGAGAAACTGTTGGCTAATCCTTTTATAGGAGATGGAACATCACATCCCGACTTGCATCTAATCTAGGTAGACGAAGTTTGTGGTTTATTTAAGCTTGCAGGTTTGCCCGAGGATGAGGTCAAGAAGAAGGTCTTTCCCTTATATTTGAGGGATAAAGCACTAACATGGTATAGGCTATGTGATGATACTGGATCATCGAACTACAACCGATTGAAATTGGAATTTCATCAAAAGTTTTATCCTATGCATTTGGTTCATCGTGATCGGAATTATATCTATAATTTTTGGCCTCGTGATAGAGAAAGTATCACTCAAGCTTGGGGTAGGCTTAAGTAAATGTTATATTCATGCCCCAACCATGAGTTCTCAAGAGAAATTATCATTCAAAACTTTTATGCTTGGCTTTCTCATGATAATCGCACCATGCTTGACACTTCTTGTACCGGTTCTTTTGTGAAGAGAGATATTGACTTCAAATGGAATTTATTCGAAAGAATTAAACGCAACTCTGAAGATTGGGAGTTTGATGAAGGTAAGGAGTCAGGTATGAATCTCAAGTTTGATTGCATTAAATTCTTCGCTGAAACAAATACTTTTCGTGATTTTAGCGCTAAACATGGACTTGACTCTGAGATAGTAGCTTCATTATGTGAATCATTTGCTTCCCATATTAATCTCCCTAAATAGAAGTGGTTTAAATATTATCCTCCCTTAGAAGTCAATGTAGTTAAACCCAACCCAGTTGAAGAGAAAGCCATTGCTTATAATGATCCTATTGTTCCTAGTGCTTACATTGAGAAACCACCTTTCCCTGTTAGAATAAAGGATCATTCTAAAGCTTCAACTATGATACGTAGGGGCTACATTAGAACACCTACACCCCTTGAGAAAATTAGAGTTGAACCTAGCATTGCTATTATCAAAGATCTCCTTTCCAACAATGTTGATGGCCATGATATTCACTTCTGTGAAGATGCTGCTAGAATTGCTAAACCTCATGCTAGAGACAAACATAGGCCTGTTGTTTCTGTTAAGATAGGAGATCATTGTTATCATGGTTTATGTGATGTCGGTGCTAGTGTTAGTGCAATACCTCAATCCTTATATGATGAAATTAAAGACGAGATTGCACCTGTCGAGATGGAACCTATTGATGTCACTATTCAGCTTGCCAATAGAGATACTATCTGCCCTTTGGGAATTGTTAGAGATGTTGAAGTCTTGTGTGGTAAAACTAAGTATCCTGTTGATTTTCTTGTTCTTTCTACCACACAAGATAGCTTTTGTTCCATCATATTTGGCAGACCTTTCCTCAATACTGTCAATGCTCATATTGACTGTGAGAAGCAAACTGTCACCGTTGGCTTTGAAGGAGTGTCACATGAGTTCAATTTCTCCTAGTTTGGTAGACAACCTCATGAAAAAGAATTATCTAGTAAGGATGAAATTATTTCCCTAGCTTCTATTGCTGTGCCTCCTACTGATCCTTTAGAGCAATACTTGCTTGAGCATGAAAATGATATGCATATGGATGAAAGGAATGAGATAGATAGAGTTATCTTTGAACAACGTCCTATACTTAAGAATAATTTGCCTGTTGAATCACTTGGAGATCCACCTCCACCAAAGGGTGATCCTGTGTTTGAGCTTAAGCAGTTACCTGATACTCTTAAGTATACTTATCTCGATGAAAAGGAGATATATCCTGTTATAATTAGTGCTAGCCTTTCAGAGAATGAAGAAAATAAGTTATTAAAAACTCTGAGGAAGCACCGTGCTGCTATTGGATATACTCTTGACGATCTTAAGGGCATTAGTCCCACTCTATGCCAGCATAAAATTAAAACCGATCATGATTCCAAACCAATTGCCGATCATCAACGGAGATTAAATCCTAAGATGAAAGAGGTAGTAAGAAAAGAAATACTAAAGCTCCTGGAAGCAGGTATTATCTATCCTGTTGCTCATAGTGATTGGGTAAGTCCGGTGCATTGCGTCCCTAAGAAGGGAGGTATTACCGTTGTCCCTAATGATAAAGATGAATTGACCCCATAGAGGATTATTACTGGCTATAGGATGGTGATTGATTTTAGGAAATTGAATAAAGCCACTAGGAAAGGTCATTACCCTTTGCCTTTTATCGACCAAATGCTAGAAAGATTGTCTAAACACACACACTTCTGCTTTCTAGATGGTTATTCAGGTTTCTCCGAAATACCTGTTGCGCAATTTGATCAGGAGAAAACCACCTTTACCTGCCCTTTCAGTACCTTTGCTTAAAGACGTATGCCTTTTGGCTTATGTAATGCACCTGCTACCTTTCAAAGATGTATGATGGCTATATTCTCTGACTTTTGTGAAAAGATTGTTGAGGTTTTCATGGATGATTTCTCCGTTTATGGGTCTTCTTTTGATGATTGCCTCAGCAACCTTGATCGAGTTTTGCACAGATGTAATGATACCAATCTTGTCTTGAATTTGGAGAAGTGCCACTTTATGGTTAATGAAGGCATCGTCTTAGGACATAAAATTTCTGAAAAAGGTATTGAAGTCGATAAGGCTAAAGTTGATGCGATCGAGAAAATGCCATGCCCTACAGATATCAAAGGTATAATAAGTTTCCTTGGTCATGCTGGTTTCTATAGAAGGTTCATTAAAGACTTCTATAAGATTTCTAGGCCTCTTACCAATCTCTTGCAAAAGGATATTCCTTTTGTTTTTGATGATGATTGTGAGGAAGCATTCGAAATACTTAAGAAGGCCTTGCTAACTGCACCTATTGTTCAACCACCTGATTGGAATCTACCTTTTGAAATTATGTGTGATGCTAGTGATTATGCTGTTGGTGCTGTTCTAGGACAAAGAGTTGATAAGAAGTTGAATGTTATTCACTATGTTAGTAAAACTCTAGACACTGCCCAAAGAAACTATGCTACCACTGAAAAGGAATTTTTAGCAGCCGTGTTTGCATGTGAAAAGTTTAGATCTTACATTGTTGATTCCAAAGTTACTATTCACACCGATCATGCTGCTATTAAGTATCTCATGGAAAAGAAAGATGCTAAACCTAGACTTATCAGATGGGTTCTCTTGCTACAAGAATTTGATTTGCATGTTGTTGATAGGAAGTGTGCTTAGAACCCCGTAGCAGATAACTTGTCTAGGTTGGAGAATGTTCTTGATGACCCACAACCTATTGATGATAGCTTTCCTGATGAACAATTGAATATCATCAAGGCTTCACGTAGTACACCTTGGTATGCTGATTATGCAAATTATATTGTTGCCAAATATATACCACCTAGTTTCACATACCAGCAAAAGAAGAAATTCTTCTTTGATTTGAGACATTACTTCTGGGATGATCCTCACCTTTATAAGGAAGGAGTAGATGGTGTTATTAGACGTTGTGTACCTGAGCATGAACAGGGACATATCCTACAGAAGTGTCACTCCGAGATTTAAGGAGGACACCATGCGGGAGATAGAACTGCACACAAGGTATTGCAATCCGGTTTCTATTGGCCTACTCTCTTCAAGGATGCCCGTAAGTTTGTCTTGTCTTGTGATGAATGTCAAAGAATAGGTAATATCAGTAAACGTCAGGAAATGCCTATGAATTATTCACTTGTCATTGAACCATTTGATGTTTGGGGTTTTGATTATATGGGACCTTTTCCAAAGTCCAACGGGTATACTCATATCCTAGTTGTTGTTGATTATGTTACTAAGTGGGTAGAAGCTATCCCAACTAGTAGTGCTGATCATAACACCTCTATTAGGATGCTTAAAGAAGTTATTTTCCTAGATTTGGAGTCCCTAGATATTTAATGACTGATGGTGGTTCACATTTTATTCATGGTGCTTTCCGTAAAACGCTTGCTAAGTATGATGTCAACCATATAATTGCATCTCCCTATCATCCTCAGTCCAGTGGTCAAGTAGAGTTAAGTAATAGAGAGATTAAACTAATTCTACAAAAGGCTGTTAATAGGTCTATAAAGAATTGGTCTAAGAAGCTTGATGATGCACTATGGGCTTATAGAACTGCTTATAAGAATCCCATGGGCATGTCTCCGCACAAAATGGTTTACGGTAAAGCATGTCATTTACCTCTTGACCTAGAGCATAAGGCTTATTGGGAAATCAAAGAGCTCAACTTTGATTTCAAACTTGCTGGTGAGAAGAGGTTATTTGATATTAGCTGACTTGATGAATGGAGAACTCAGGCATATGAAAATGCCAAGTTGTTCAAAGAAAAAGTTAAGAGGTGGCATGATAAAAGGATACAAAAACGTGAGTTCAATGTAGGTGATTATGTCTTGCTATACAATTCTCGTTTAAGATTTTTTGCAGGCAAGCTTCTCTCTAAATGGGAAGGTCCTTACATTGTTGAGGAAGTATATCGTTCCGGTGCCATCAAGATCAACAACACGGAAGGTAATTTTCCGAGAGTGGTAAATGGGCAAAGAATCAAGCATTACATCTCAGGTACTCCCATAAATGTTGAAAGCAATATTATTAATACCATAACTCCGGACGAGTACATAATGGATATTTATTAGCCTGTTTCAGACTCCAAAAACAAAGAGGTATGTGATTCGGTAAGTAAACCGACTCCAAAACTTTTCCAGTAGGAATTTTTCTCCGTTTTGGAATTTTTAGAAAAATAGAAAATGTTAAAGTAGTCCGGAAAGCGCACGAGGTGGCGACAAGCCTGTCAGGCGCGACCTACCCCCTAGCCGCGCCTGGGGGGCTTGTGAGCACCTCATGTGCCTCCCGGACTCCGTTTTCTTGCGTAGTACTCCTTTTGGTCGGGGAAAAATCATTATATATTCTCCCGAAAGGTCTGACCCTCGTATCACGCAGTTATCGTGTGTTTTTGTTTTGAGCCTGTTTCTGTCGCAGATTTAGAGCAAGATGTCTTCTCAAGATTCAGAGGGGGAGAGCTATGTGGCCGATTACCTTGCTAACCCCAAGGTCTATGGGGACTTGGATCATTATGGTTGGACCACTGATGAGGAAGAAGATTATGATCCCAAGGGGAAGGAAGGAACAAGTTCCGATGAAGAGGAGTCTCCTCAACCCCAATTTGGAAACACACATGTGGAGTTCAAGAAGTCAAGCCTCCCTGACTCAAGGAAGAAGCCTAAGGTTTTGTTTTCCCCTTCTTGTCATTTTCAGGAGAGTAAGCAAGAATTATGCCAAAGGGTGTTGAGGCTTGAAGAGGAAATTAACGATCTGAAGGAGCAGAATTTTGTGCTCAAGAGGAAATAAAACAAGTTCAAGAACTCTGCAACAACTCCACCACCATCACCTTCGAAGGAAGACAATTAAGCACGGGTATGGGCAATCCCCTTGGCTTGTGCCAAGCTTGGGGGAGTTTCCCCGGTATCGTATCACCATCACATCTTTTGCCTTTACCTTTTTTCTTAGTTCGATCCTTTTTGGTTTTATCTTTCTCTAGTAGAATAAAGTTCTTAGTATGATCTAGGCTTGAGTTTTGCTTTGTGTTACCCCCAATGTAATCAAGTTCGTGAGTCATATAATAAAGAGTGTTTTAGTTAAGGGACTTTCCTCATGCCATGATCTAAAGAAAAGAATAATAGAAGAACAAATGCATGAAAGATCATGTAATGATCTTATGGGAAGTGATGACTTCACATATAAAAAGAATGTTGATTGAAACTTGTTGTGGGTGGACAAACGTAAACCTTGGTCATTGTTGCAATTAATAGGAAGTAATAAAAAAGGAGAGGTTCACATATAAATATATCATCTTGGCTACCATCTATGATTGTGAACACTCATTAAACTATTACATGCTTAGAAATAGATGTTGGACAAGGAAGACAACATAATGAATTATGTTTGCTTGGTTCCGAACAATGTTATATGACTAGAGATCCCTTAGCATGTGACGCTTGCTTCCACCTCATATCAGCCAAAACTTCTGCACTAAGTAGAGATACTACTTGTGCATCCATAAACCTTCAACCTAGTTTTGCCATGAGAGTCCACCATACCTACCAATGGATTGAATAAGATCCCTCAAGTAAGTTGTCATCGGTGCAAGAAATAAAAATTGCTCCCTAAATATGTATGATATATTAGTGTGTGGAAAATAAGCTTTGTACGAACCTGTGATGAGGAAGACATAAAAGCGACAGACTGCATAATAAAGTTCTTTTATCACAGGAGGCAATATAAAGTGACGTTCCTTCACACTAAGAGGTCACACATCCAAACCTCAAAAGCGCACGACAACCTCTGCTTCCCTCTACGAAGGGCCTATCTTGTACCTTTACTTTTTGTCCTAAAAGAGTCATGGTGATCGACACCAATTCCTTATTTCGCCTTTATCTTGGCTAATGTCATATGCTAGGGAAAGATCTATATTTATATGTCAACTTGGAAGTAAGTATTCATGAATTATTATTGTTGGCATTACCCTTGAGGTAAGTAGTTGGGAGGCAAAACTATAAGCCCCTATCTTTCTGTGTGTCCAACTGAAACTTTGATCTCATGAGTACCACGTGAGTTTTAGCAATTTTAGGAGACGAAAGGATGATTGAGTATGTGGATTTGCTTTACGAGCTCTTATTTGACTCTTTCCGATGTTATGATAAATTGCAATTGCTTCAATGACTAAAGGCTTTTGGTTGTTAATTCTCAATAAGGTTCTTGACCCATACTTTACTTTGTGAAGGAATTGTCACTTTAGCATAAGAGTTATATGACGCTATTGCTGTTCTAATTATGATCATGATGCCTGCATGTCCGTATTTTATCGCTTTATGGGCTGTTATTACACTTCACGGTACAATACTTATGGGCTGTTATCGCTTTGATATTTATCGCTTTATGGGCTGTTATTACACTTCACGGTACAATACTTATGCCTTTTCTCTCTTATTTTATAAGGTTTACATGAAGAGGGAGAATGCCGGCAACTGGAATTCTGGTCTGAAAAAGGAGCAAGTTTGAGATACCTATTCTGCGCAACTCGAAAAGCCGTGAAAATCAACGAGGAATTATTTTGGATTTTATAAAAAATACTAGGCGGAAGAAGTACCAGAGGGGAGCCACGAGGAGGCCACAAGCCTGCGAGGCGCGGCCTACCCCCCTGGCTGCGCCTAGGAGGCCTGTGGGCCCCCTATTGCCCCTCCGGCTCCCATCTTTTGCTATAAGGAGGGATTCGTTCCAGAAAAAATCAGGAGGAGGCTTTCGGGAGGAATCGCCGCCGCCACGAGGCGGAACTTGAGCAGAACCAATCTAGAGCTCCGACATGGCCGTCCTGCCGGGGAAACTTCCCTCCCGGAGGGGGAAGTCGTCGCCATCGTCATCACCAACGCTCCTCTCATCGGAGGGGACTCATCATCATCAACATCTTCATCAACACCATCTCATCTCCAAATTGTAGTTCGTCTCTTGTAACCAATCTCCGTCTCGCGACTCCGATTGGTACTTGTAAGGTTGTGTGACAGCCCGAGACCGACATTCCAGAAGATTCCCCTTCTATTCCGTTTTCGTCGTGTGTTTATTTTTATTTGTCGCATCATCATCACATCATGCGCATTGCATCGACATTCCGTTGCCGCTAGTTTTCAAACTTGCATCCGTTGTTAGTTGCCGGTTCTCGTCGTTGTCCGTTCTGAGCTCGATCACACACGCACGCGCCCGCGACATCGTTTAAATCTTGTTTTCAAAAGTGTGTGTAAAACTTCATCTGATCGGGTTGAGACTTGGCGTGCGGTCGTATTTAGATATAGGTAGGCCGCCTGTCAAATTTCGTCGCAATCGGAGTCCGTCTGGTACCCGAACGGTCGACCGTAGCGGCACCGTATTCGGTCTATCGTCGGACGTTTTTCGGTGTTTAAAAATCGTGTTGCCGCGCCGCGCTATTTCCCTCTCACCTCCGCTTAGCCACTCTACACAGCCCACCTAACCATTCCGTGTCCGTGGCCATCCGATTGTGATCCCGTGGTCGAAAACTGATCCGAATTCGGATAACCCTAGCCCGTTTTCTATAAATAGGCACCAAACCCTAGGTCTTCCTCGTTTTCCGCGCCACCAACCCCTGCCTCCACCTCCCTGTCTCCCACCTCCCACAGCCCGCAACAGTCCAGATCGGGCCTGCCTAGGCCCTCCCGGGCCCGGATTCCCCGTGGCCCCGCTCGGTCTAAGTTGCCCGAGGGGAGGAACCCCGAGCCAGGTCTCGCCCGAGGGGAGGCAGCAAGCCGAGCCGCCGCCGCCTGCCTGGCTGCCTCGCCCGCGTCTGCTCCAGTGCCGGCCAGCCACGCAGCTGCCTCCCGCCAGCACCCCAGCACCGGATCAAGCCGCAACCCCGACACCGGTCCCCGCGCTGCTTCAGCGCCTTGCCTTCCTCCGCTGCGTGCGCCCTCGAGCCGCCTTCCTCCGCCGCCCCGCGCCAGATCCGCCGCCTCCCAGCCTCTTCCACGCGTGGCCGTGCCGCCCCCGCCTGGCTCCCCTCGGCGCTGGAGCCACGCAAGGAGCACGACGAGCCAGCGCGCTCGCCCGCATCGCCAACACCTGGACCGCTTGCCAGCCGCTCCTGGGCTGGTCTCGCCCCGGCCCATCTCCAAGCGCCTCCCTGGCCGAGCCAGCCGCGCCACCGGCCCAGTGCCCAGGCCGCCCTCGGCCTGCCAACACCTCCTCGTGCATGGGCCGAGCCCACCTGGTGAGAACTTCCTGCCGCCCTAACCCGCGCCCTGGGCGCAACTTAATATGTTCCGCCATTGCTTCGTTTCGGCCCGTTAGTCATATTAGGCCTGGTAGTTTATTTTTTTAGGGATTTTCAGAATTATTAATTCCAGAAAATTGTCGGATATTAAAATGCTCGTAGAATTTAATCCGTGTATCGGATCGCGACGTATTGTATATGGATCTCATGTAGAATTTTGCGTAGATTACGAATTTGCAACTTGCATGCATGTTTGAAGTGATTTGACTCGTTGAATGCCTAGTTTTGCGTGCTGTCCTATTATGTTAGTTGTCCCGTATTAATTTTCGTGCGTGTCCAGATTGTTCCAATCCCGTAGATAAAATGCTCATGTTTTTAGGGACCTCTTGCCATGTATTTTAGAGTAGTTGTTGGTATTTTTGCTTGTAGGTTCCGTCGCTAGCTTATTATACCGCGTTTAGGACTTTACCTCGCATATACGTGTGGCGATATTATTGTTGTGCAACCCACATATTATATATTTTTCCGGGGCAGAAAATCCATAGAATTTAACTGTGCATTTAGTTTTAGCTTTTGAACAAGTTAGTGCGCGTGATATTTTGCCATGTTGCCCTTTTGTTTATTTTGTGGGATTTAACCCGTGCATGATATGAAAGAGTTGTCAACTAGAGATTTGCCCTTGGATGTGTAGGCTAGCCCCTGGTATTTTTGGTTGCAATAGAAATCCATGTTTAGGTGTGGTTTGCTTGCTCTCAACTTGCTAGGAAATAGTGCTGATTTGGAGATGCTGAAATATTTCTAAGTCTGAAATCTGTTATATTTTGTTGTTGTCTTTGCATGAGTTTATCTGGTGATCTATAGATCTTTTGAGGTTGATGCAATGGAGTTAGTTGTAGACTTTAGGATTCTCTATCATGCTGTGAATTTTCATGCCATTTGGAGTCCTGTAGCTTATGGTTTTGCTGTTGTCAATATGCCTTCAGATCGAAAACTCCACTTTCATATCTGTGTTTTTCACTAAGTCTGAAACTGTGTGGGAGAAGCCATTTTGTGACTTCTTTTCCTAGTGATCCATGCTTCCATGCTAGGTGTTATAAGTTGCATGTTGTAGTGCATCTTGCCCTCTATTGTCTCATGCCTTGGTTGAGCATATTGGTTTTATGTAGCTCGTAGTTGTGGGGTGTAGAAAATGTTATGTGGTTGATTTTGGCAGATTGTAGTGATTTCTGGTTTAGCTCGTAGTTGTTGAACCGTTGCTCCATTTTGATCGTGTCCTATATGAAACTTGCTTAGAATCTCATGTAGTTTCATAATATCTTGCTGGTTGTATGTTTTGCAATGTTGTGGATGCCATTTGCACACATATTGCATTCATATCATCATATCTTGCGATGCTCGTAACTTTGGAACTGTAGCTCCGTTGGAAATGTTCTCTATGTGTTAATTTCTTGTAACGAAGCGTAAAATCACGTGAACCTATTTATTTTGCTGTTTAACAACTATTAAAACATGTTAGTTCAGATCTGGACAGGATTGTTAATTAACATGTGAGGTCGTTTCGAAGATGCTATATGTCATTTCCAACCTCATTTAAACTGCCTAGATAGGTAGATTAATTGCGCTTCACCTCTTGCCATGTTTAATAACATTTAATATTGTCGAGTACCTAATCGAGATGGAACTAAATAATTCGTATGTGGAGTTTCATCAATATGCAACTCGTTGCATATTGAACTTCACTTAATGTGTAGTGTTTGGTTGTGTGAATTGTCATGCTATGTCTTGCATTTATGTTCACCGTTCATGCATCATATGTGTTGTGCATCGTGTGGTGAATATCGTGTGTTGATTCTTGTTTCCGGTTTCCTCCGTCTCGATAGAGTTCCGCAAGCATGTCGGAAAGTGAGGAACTGTTCGACTACGTCGGTTCGTCTGCTTCACGGAGTCATTCTTCTTCTCAGCGGGATCTCAGGCAAGATGACCATTTCCCCAGATACCATTACTATCATTGCCATGCTAGTATTATCGTTTCTGTCGCTATGTCTCGTTGCCTACCACATGTTAAATTTCAGCCTCTCAACAATGCCATGAAAACCTTCAACCTGTTCACAACCTAGCAAACCACTGATTGGCTATGTTACCGCTTGCTTAACCATGTTTTAGGGTTGCTAGTTGTAGGTGCAGTTGCTTCCATGTGATAACATGGGTTCCTTGTTATATCACCATATTAATGCTATCTAATTTAATGCACCTATATACTTGGTAAAAGGTGGAAGGCTCGACCTTTCTAGCCTGGTGTTTTGTTCCACCTTTGCCCCCTTAGTTTCGGCTACTGGTGTTATGTTCCATAATTGAGCGCTCCTAACACGATCGGGGTTGTTATGGGGACCCCCTTGATAATTCATTTTTTAGATTAAAGCTGGTCTGGCAAGGCCCAACTTTGGTACTACATTTGCCTAATAACCTAATAAAATTGCATAGGGACTTTCCGGACCCTGAGGATAATTAATCAACCCCCGGGCCAGTGCTCCGCATGAGTGTTGGTCCAAACTAGCAGACTACGAGGCCACCAAGCAACCCGAGGTTTGGTTTCTCCTAGTGTGACCCATCTGTCGTGTCCTGAGCAGGAGATACACAGCTCCTATCGGGTTCGTCGACACGTCGGGCAGCCTTGCTGGATTAGTTTTACCTTTGACGAAATATCTTGTGCATCGGGATTCTGGTGATGCTTTGGGTAATCTCAGAGTTGAGGTTTTCCACTAAGGAGTCCGACGAGGTCGTGAGTTTCGTGATCGAGGATTTCTATGCGGCTTGTGGTAATTTGTGATGGACTAGTTGGAGCACCCCTGCAGGGTTAAATCTTTTCGGAAAGTTGTGCCCGCGGTTATGTGGCAACGTGGAAACTTTGTTTAACACTAGTTCTAGATAACTTGTAGTTAACTTAATTAAAATATGCCAACTGAGTGCGTAACCGTGACTGTCTCTTTCGTGAGTTGCTTCTCCGATCGAGGACACGGTGGGGTTATGTCTGACATAAGTAAGTGTTCATGATCATTCATTTGATCATCAGTAGTTCACGTCCGCTATGCGTAGATCATGCATCCCCCTCTGTATTCTTGTAATCGTAAGTCAGCCACCATATATATGCTTAGCCGCTTGTTGCAGCCTCACCACTTAACCATACCTCACCCATTAAGCTTTGCTAGTCTTGATACCTTTGGAAATGAGATTGCTGAGTCCCTTGTGGCTCACAGATTACTACAACATCAGTTGCAGGTACATGTAAAGGTTACTTGATGCGAGCGCGTTGATTGTTCATTTGGAGTTGCTTCTTCTTCCTCTTCTTCATCGATCTAGGATTGGTTCCAGGCCAACAGCCTGGGATAGCAAGGATGGACGTCGTTCTTTTCTCGTTTGTTTTGGTCCATAGTCGGACCCTGCTCTTATTCATGATGTTTATGTATTGTACTAATGCGACTCAGATGTAGCGTGTGGCGAGTGTAAGCCAATTCCATATATCTCATCTTTTCAGTACATGTACTTGCAACGATATCCATTCTTGCGAAACGACGAGATGCGCTTCTATCCCTGACGAGGCCCTCGTGCAAATTAAGGATAGGATCGCATCTTGGGCGTTACAAGTTGGTATCAGAGCAGTACCGACCTAGGAGCCCCCTTGATTGACCGAACTTGGCCGAGTCGAGTCTAGTGAAAAACTGCTTTGAGTCTAGTTATATATCGGAGAGTAGGTTTCTTTTTTCTCCTCTTCTATGCTCTGGTGAGGAATCTTGACGTAATAATTTATTCTACTCCTCTTCTTACTCAATTTTTTTAGGATCATGCAAATATTCTTGGAATCTATATGATGTCAATGTGATGGAGTTCTGTCTTGGTGCCTTCTGTCTGACTTGATTTCTTCCGGGGAGTTGAGCTCCAGGGGATTCTTGTGCACATCGCCATCATTTAGATTTCTTAGTATCTCAGAACGAAGGATGTTCGTAATTGCTTCAAAACTAGTAGTGGCGAGTTAACCTCGATGTCCCCAGTACTGGTGCAGATTGTTTGGGGGTACTGCCATACTTTGTATCGTTGTGATCACGAGGGTCTATAGTAGATGAAGGTCCGGGATTCTGGTTATGTGTTGACGGATGTGATACACTGGACGGGTTAGTGTAGGAGTTGTGTGAAATATTACTCCTACTATCCGTGGAGCAGATTGCATGACCAGAAATTTCGGGAATTCTTAGGAGGGAATACAAGTAGTTACTTACATGATAATTTTCCAACAAATGCATGATGTTAGGTTGGGGTTCGACATCTAGTGGATTCGTTTGTTCACGGTCGTCTTACAACGGTTCTCATTGTGTCTTAAAGAGTCCTTGTAGCTTGCTACGACTCAGGGATGCTCCGTATGTCGTGTGCACTGCCTTGCACAGGATGGCTACTATAAGGATCGAGCCCGTGCGATCCTGTCCACGAAAATATCAAACAAAATCTCTCTCATGAATCTGTTATGGCTTGTTTCATAAGCCTCACCCCTTGTTTTGTTGGAATATGGTAATTCGAGTTGCTTCGATGTGAAGTGGTGAATTCATATCCTTTCAAGAGGTGTTCTCGTGTTTCATGGGAATGCATATTCTTTTTCTCTATCAATTGTCTTATCAATTCTTGTCAACCGGAGTTGTTATGTCAATTCTTTTCAACCGGTGTGCTTCTCTTCAAGTGAATTCAGTCCTCTCCAATTTTGTAAAATCAATCTCTCATTTCTTCTAGAGTTCATCTCATCTGTCCCAAGTTGTCTTGTTTTTCCCACCCTCCCACCCTTTTCTTCAGTGATTCAACTCTCATCCAAGCGCATTTCATTTAATTGTTGCTTCCACTATCTCTTCTTTCTTTTGTATCCGGTGATTCTTTGTGAAGATTCTCAGTAGCTTCGTGTTCGTCTTTATTCAATCTTGTTATCTTTTCCGGTGAATTCAATTCAGTTATCCGTGTTCATCATATCTTTTTCATCCTTAAATTCTTTTCTGTGTTGGAAATTCTTATCATCCTATCTTGTTATTCATTCATCTCTTTTCTATCCGGTGTGTTGAAGATATCTCAAAGTTTCTTGTTTTCAGATCTATCATTATTTCGAGGTTTTCAACCTCATCTAGTTTTCATTTGTACCGGTGCAATATCTCTCTTTCTAAGCAATCTTTCAACAGTGGTTTCTTTGAGTGGGCCCATAACCCACAGGTTCTTCCCAGGATTTTATCTGGCTCTTTGATACGTCTCCAACGTATCTATAATTTTTGATGGTTTCATGCTATTATCTTGTCAAACTTTGGATGTTTTGTATGCCTTTTATATATTTTTTGGGACTAACTTATTAACTCAGTGCCAAGTGCCAGTTCATGTTTTTTCCATGTTTTTGACCCCTTTCAGAGGAGATTTTGAAATGGAGTCCAAACGGAAGAAAATCCCCGAAAAGATTTTTTCTGGAACAGAAGAAGATCGAGAAGCTTGGGAGCCAAGGCTGGGGAGCCTCAGGGGCCCCACAAGCCCCCACCCTGGGGCTAGGGGGAGGCCGCGCCATCCAGTCTTGTGGGCCCCCTAGACGCCCTTTGCCCTAGGTCTTTTTCCTATATATTCCCATAAATTCCAGAAAAAATCAGGAGATCATCGAAAGTACTTTTCCGTCGCCGCAAGCTTCTGTCTCCGCAAGATCCCATCTGGGGCACGTTCTGGTGCCCTGCCGGAGGGGAGATTTGGATACGGAGGGCTTCTTCATCAACACCATGACATCTCCGATGATGCGTGAGTAGTTCACCATAGACCTACGAGTCCATAGTTAGTAACTAGATGGCTTCTTCTCTCTCTTGGATCTTCAATACAAAGTTCTCCATGATCTTCATGGAGATCTATCTGATGTAATCTTCTTTTGCGGTGTCTTTGTCGAGATCCGATGAATTGTGGATTTATGATCAGATTATCTATGAATCTTATTTGAGTTTCTTCTGATCTCTCTTATGCATGATTTCATATCCTTGTAATTCTCTTCGAGTTGTGGGTTTTGTGTGGCCAACTAGATCTATGATTCTTGGAATGGAAGAAGTGCTTGGTTTTGGGTTCATACCGTGCGGTGACCTCACCCAGTGACAGAAGGGGTAGCGAGGCACGCATCGTGTTGTTGCCATCAAGGGTAAAAAGATGGGGTTTTCATCATTGGTTTGAGATTATCCCTCTACATCATGTCATCTTGCTTAAAGCGTTACTCTGTTCGTCATGAACTCAATACACTAGATGCATGCTGGATAGTGAGACGTCCATTTTGCATCATGCTTTCATGTTGATATTTATTGCTTTATGGGTTGTTATATTACTTTGTGGTACCATATTTATGCCTTTTCTCTCTTATTTTGCAAGGTTTATTTGAAGAGGGAGAATTCAGGCAACTGGAATTCTGGACTGGAAAAGGAGCAAATCTTAGTCCACTATTCTGCACATCTCCAAATGCCCTGAAAAGTTACGTGGATTTTTTGGGATTATATAAAAAATACTGGGCGAAAGAAGTACCAGAGGGGGGCTACCAGGGCGCCACAAGCCCTCCCACCGCCACCCCACCCCAGGTGGCGGAGTGGGGGCTTGCGGGGTCCCTGACGGCCCACTAGCCCCCCTCTTTTGCTATGTGAAGGGTTTTGGTCTAGAAAAATCATTCGGGAGCTTTTTCATGGTTTCACCGCCGCCACCACGCGGAACTTGAGCAGATCCAATCTAGAGCTCCGGCAGGACGATCCTGCCGGAGAAACTTCCCTCCCGGAGGGAGAAATCGTTGCCATCGTCATCACCAACACTCCTCTCATCGGAGGGGAGGCATCTTCATCAACATCTTCATCAGCACCATCTCCTCTCCAATCCCTAGTTCATCTCTTGTAACCAATCTTCGTCTCGCAACTCCGGTTGGTACTTGTAAGGTTGCTAGTAGTGTTTACTCTTTGTAGTTGATACTAGTTGGATTACTTGGTGGAAGAGTTTATGTTCAGATACTTGATGCTATTCATTACACCTCTGGTCATGATTATGATTATGCTTTGTGAGTAGTTACTTTTTTTCTTGAGGACATGGGATAAGTCATGCTGATAATAGTCATGTGAATTTGATATTCGTTCGGTATTTTGATATGCTGTATGTTGTATTTTCCTCTAGTGGTGTTATGTGAACGTCGACTACATAACACTTTACCATATTTGGGCCTAGAGGAAGGCATTGGGAAGTAGTAAGTAGATGATGGGTTGCTGGAGAGACAGAAGCTTAAACCCCAGTCTATGCGTTGCTTTGTGAGGGGTTGATTTGGATCCACTAGTTTAATGCTATGGTTAGACTTTGTCTTAATTCTTCTTTCATAGTTGTGGATGCTTGCGAGAGAGGTTAATCATAAGTGGGATGCTTCTCCAAGTAAGGGCAGTACCCAAGCACCGGTCCACCCACATATCAAACTATCAAAGTAACGAACGCGAATCATATGAACATGATGAAACTAGCATGACAGAAATTCCCGTGTGTCCTCGGGAGCGTTTTTCCTCCTATAAGACTTTGTTCAGGCTTGTCCCTTGCTACAAAAGGGATTGGGACACTTTCTGCACCGTCGCTACTACTTGTTACTTGTTACTTTTTGCTTGCTACGTTTCACCTCGCTACACAATCACTTGTTACCGCTACTTTCCGTGCTTGCAGTTATTACCTTGCCGAAATCCGTTTATCAGAGCCTTCTGCTCCTCGTTGGGTTCGACACTCTTACTTATCGAAAGGACTACGATTGATCCCCTATACTTGTGGGTCATCAAGACTCTTTTCTGGCACCATTGCCGGGGAGTGAAGCGCCTTTGGTAAGTGGAAATTGGTAAGGAAACATTTTTATACTGTGCTGAAATTTATTGTCACTTGTCACTATGGAAACTGTTCCTTTGAGGAGTTTGTTCGGGGTATCTTCACCACGAACGGAAGCACGAGGAGTTGTTCCTCAACCTGAGCTACCTACTGAAAATATCTTTTATGAAATTCCTTCGGGTATGCTTGAGAAACTGCTGGCTAATCCTTTCACAGGAGATGGATCTTCACATCTAGACTTGCATCTGATCTATGTAGATGAAGTTTGTGGTTTATTTAAGCTTGCAGGTTTGCCCGAGGGTGAGGTAAATAAGAAAGTCTTTCCTTTATCTTTGAAGGATAAGGCGTTGACATGGTATAGGCTATGTGATGATACTGGATCATGGGGCTACAATCGGTTGAAATTGAAATTTCATCAAAAGTTCTATCCTATGCATTTAGTACATCGTGATCGGAACTTTATTTATAACTTTTGGCCTCATGATAGGGAAAGCATAGCTCAAGCTTGGGGGAGGCTTAAATCAATGCTATATTCATGCCCCAATCATGAGCTCTCGAGAGAAATCATCACTCAAAACTTTTATGCTCGGCTTTTTCATGAAGATCGTACCATGCTTGACACTTCTTGTACCGGTTCTTTTATGAAGAAGGATATTGATCACAAGTGGAATTTATTGGAGAGAATCAAACACAACTCTCAAGATTGGGAGCTAGAGGAATGGAAGGAGTCAGGTATGAATTTCTAGTTTGATTGCGTTAAATCTTTTGTTGAGACAAACACTTCTAGAGATTTTAGCGCTAAATATGGACTTGACTCTGAGATAGTAGCTTCTCTATGTGAATCTTTTGCTGCTCATGTTGATCTTCCCAAAGAGAAGTGGTTTAAATATCATCCTCCTGTAGAAAGCAACATAGTCAAAACCAATCTAGTTGAGGAGAAAGTCATTGCTTTTAGTGATCCTGTTGTTCCTTGTGCTTACACTTAGAAACCACCATACCCTGTTAGGATAAAGGATTATTCTAAAGCTCCAAATGTGATACGTAGGGGTTACATTAGACCACTTGCACACCCTGAGGAGATTAGAGTTGAACCTAGTGTTGCTATTACCAAAGATATCTTAGCCAAAGATGTAGACGGGCATGTTATCAAATTCTGTGAGGACTCCGCTAGAATTGCTAAACCTCACGCAAAAGACAAACACGGACCTGTAGTTGGCCTGCCCGTTGTTTCTGTTAAGATAGGAGATCACTGTTACCATGGTTTATGTGATATGGGAGCTAGTGTTAGTGAAATACCCCGTTCTCTATATGATGAAATCAAAGATGAGATTGCACCTACTGAGTTAGAACCCATTGATGTCACTATTACGCTAGCTAATAGAGACACTATCTGCCCTCTGGGAATTGTGAGAGACATAGAAGTCCTGTGTTGTAAGACAAAGTATCCTACTGATTTCCTCGTCCTTGGTACTGCACAAGATAGCTTTTGTCCCATCATATTTGGTAGACCCTTTCTCTACAGTGTCAATGCTCACATTGATTGCATTAAGTAGGCCGTCAAAGTTAGTTTCGAGGGTGTGTCTCATGAATTTAACTGCTCCAAGTTTGGAAGACAACCCCATGAAAGAGAGTCGTCTGGAAGGGATGAAATCATTGCTCTTGCCTCTATTGCCGTACCTCCTACGGATCCTTTAGAGCCATATCTGCTTGAGCATGAAAATGATATGCATATGGAGGAGAGAGATGAGATAGATAAAATTGTCTTAGCACAATATTCTATTCTCAAGAATAATCTGCCTGTTGAACTGCTTGGGGATCATCCCCCACCAAAGGGTGATCCTGTGTTCGAGCTTAAACAGTTGCCTGATACTCTTAAGTATGCCTATATTGATGAGAAGGAGATATATCTTGTTATTATTAGTGCCCTCCTCTCAAAGCACGAAGAGAAGAAGTTACTAAGAACTCTGAGGAAGCACCGTGCTGCTATTGGATATACTCTTGATGATCTTAAGGGTATTAGTCCCACTCTATGTCAACACAAGATTAAAACCGATCCTGACTTTAAACCAGTTGCTGATCATCAAAGGAGATTAAATCCTAAGATGAAAGAGGTCGTTAGAAAAGAAATATTAAAGCTTGTGGAAGCAGGAATCATTTATCATGTTGCTCATAGTGATTGGGTAAGTCCAGTACATTGCGTACCTAAGAAGGGAGGTATCACCGTCGTTCCTAATGATAAGGATGAACTAATCCCACAAAGGATTATTACCGACTATAGAATGGTGATAGACTTCCGGAAACTGAACAAGGCAACCAGGAAAGATCATTATCCTTTGCCGTTTATCGACCAGATGCTAGAAAGGCTATCAAAACACACACACTTCTGCTTTCTAGACGGTTATTCAGGTTTCTCGCAAATACCTGTTGCACAATCTGATCAGGAGAAAACCACTTTCACCTGCCCTTTCGGTACCTTTGCTTTTATACGTATGCCTTTTGGCTTATGCAATGCACCTGCCACCTTTCAAAGATGTATGATGGCTATATTCTCTGACTTTTGTGAAAAGATTGTCGAGGTTTTCATGAATGACTTCTCCGTTTACGGGTCTTCCTTTGATGATTGACTCAGGAACCTTGATCGAGTCTTACAGAGATGCGAAGATACCAACCTCGTCTTGAACTGGGAGAAGTGCCACTTTATGGTTAATGAAGGCATCATCTTAGGACACAAAATTTCTGAGAGAGGCATTGAAGTTGATAAGGCTAAGGTTGATGCAATTGAGAAAATGCCTTGCCCCACAGATATGAGAGGTATACGAAGTTTCCTAGGTCATGCTGGTTTCTATAGAAGGTTCATTAAAGACTTCTCTAGGATTTCTAGGCCTCTTACCAACCTCTTGCAGAAGGATGTTCCTTTTGTTTTTGATGAGGATTGTGAGGAAGCTTTCGAAATACTTAAGAAGGCTTTGATAACCGCACCTATTGTTCAACCACCTGACTGGAACTTGCCCTTTGAAATCATGTGTGACGCTAGTGATTATGCTGTTGGTGTTGTTCTAGGACAAAGAGTTGACAAGAAGTTGAATGGTATTCACTACGCTAGTAAAACTCTAGACAGTGCCCAAAGAAACTATGCCACTATGGAGAAAGAATTTTTAGCAGTCGTGTTTGCATGTGAAAAGTTCAGATCTTATATAGTTGACTCAAAAGTCACTATTCACTCTGATCATGCTGCTATTAAGTACCTCATGGAGAAGAAGGACGCTAAGCCTAGGCTGATCAGATGTGTTCTCCTACTACAGGAATTTGATTTGCACGTCGTTGACCGAAAGGGTGTTGATAACCCCGTAGCAGGTAACTTGTCTAGGCTAGAGAATGTCCTTGATGACCCACTAACTATTGATGACATCTTTCCTAATGAGCAATTAAGTGTCATCCACACTTCACATAGTGCACCGTGGTATGCTGATTATGCAAACTATATCGTAGCCAAATACATACCACCCAGTTTCACCTATCAGCAAAAGAAGAAATTCTTCTTTGATTTGAGACACTAGTTTTGGGATGATCCTCACCTTTATAAGGAAGGAGTAGATGGTGTTATTAGACATTGTGTGCCTGAACATGAACAGGGACAGATCTTGGAGAAGTGTCATTCCGAAGCCTATGGAGGACACCACGCGGGAGATAGAACTGCCCATAAGGTATTGCAATCAGGTTTCTATTGTCCCACTCTCTTCAAGGATGCCCGTAAGTTTGTCTTGTCTTGTGACGAATGCCAAAGAATAGGGAACATCAGTAAGCGTCAGGAAATGCCTATGAACTATTCACTTGTCATTGAACCATTTGATGTTTGGGGCTTTGATTATATGGGACCCTTCCCGAGTTCCAATGGGTACACTCACATCTTAGTTGCTGTGGATTACGTTACTAAGTGTGTAGAGGCTATCCACACTAAAAATGCTGATCACCACACCTCTATTAAGATGCTTAAAGAAGTCATATTCCCAAGATTTGGAGTCCCTAGATACTTGATGACTGATGGCGGTTCACACTTCATTCATGGTGTTTTCCGCAAGATGCTAGCTAAGTATGATGTCAACCATAGAGTTGCATCTCCTTATCATCCTCAGTCTAGTGGTCAAGTGGAGTTGAGTAATAGGGAGATCAAGTTGATCCTACAAAAGACCGTCAATAGATCTCGAAAGAATTGGTCTAGCAAACTTGATGATGCACTATGGGCTTATAGGGCTGCTTATAAGAATCCCATGGGCATGTCACCGTATAAAATGGTTTACGGTAAGGCCTGTCATTTACCTCTTGAGCTGGAACACAAAGCTTATTGGGCAATCAAAGAGCTCAACTTTGATTTCAAAATTGCCGGTGAGAAGCGGTTGTTTGATATTAGCTCGTTAGATGAATGGAGGGCCCAGGCATATGAAAATGCCAAGTTGTTCAAGTAAAAGGTTAAGAGATCACACGACAAACGAATACAGAAACGAGAGTTCAATGTAGGTGATTATGTCTTGCTATACAATTCTCGTTTGAGATTCTTTGCAGGCAAGCTTCTCTCTAAATGGGAAGGTCCCTATGTTATCGAGGAAGTATATCGTTCCGGTCCCATCAAAATCAATAACACGGAAGGAAATTTTCCTAGAGTGGTAAATGGGCAAAGAATCAAGCATTACATCTCGGGTACTCCCATAAATGTTGAGACCAATATCATCAATGTCATAACTCCACAGGAGTACATAAGGGATGTTTATCAGCCTGTTTCAGACCCTGAAAACGAAGAGGTATCTATTTCGGTAAGAAATTGGACTCCGATGCTTTTCCAATAGGAAATTTCCTCCGTTTTGGAATTTTTGGAAAATTAGAAAAATAAAAAGCAGTCCGGAGAGTGCACGAGGCGGCCACAAGCCCTGCCACCGCCCCTACCCCCTGGTGGCGGAGGGCAAGCTTGTGGGCACCTCGTGTGCCTCCCCGACTCCGTTTTCTTGCGGAGCACTCCTTCTGGTGCAGAAAAAATCAATATATAGTCGCCCGAAGATTTTGATCTCCATATCGCGCAGCTTTCCTCTGTTTTCATTTCGAGCTTGTTGTCTGCCGCAGATTTAGAGCAAAGATATCTCAGGAATCTGTTGGGGAGAATGATCTTCACCAAGTTCATGAAGAAGTAGATGCTTATCTGAAAAGAGTAGAAGTCACGAAAGCCGAGGACCAAGCTAAGGAGAAAACCCAAGCTAGGGAGGAAGTTCAACCTACGTTCAACATTGAAGACGTTGAAGGAGTAGATTTTCTCCAACCCTTCCTCCACGTCTTGTCTCCATCCTTGGTTGAACTCTTGAGGTTTTGCGAAACAACTCGTGCTCGCAATATTTCCCCTTCTCGTGAAGTTGTTTTGCTGGAAAACCATGTCACAGATCTCAAAGGTATAAATCAAAGATTGATAGCTCTCTTGGAATCAAAGGCGACAACTCCACCACCATCACCATCGAAGGAAGACAACTAAGCATTGGTATGGGCAATCCCCTTGGCTTCTGCCAAGCTTGGGGGAGTTGCCCTGGTATCGTATCACCTTTATATCTTTTGCTTTTACCTTTGTTTTAGTTCTTTCCTTTTCAGTTTTTATTTCTTCTCTTAGAGGAATAAGTCTTTAGTTTTTAGTTTGAGTCTTTTGCTTTTGTCTCTCCCCCGTTGTATTCGAGTTTACGAGCTAATAATAAAGAGTATCCTAGTCAAGGCCTTTGCTTTGTGCCATGATCAATAGTATGAAAAGAATGATAGCATGAAAGATCATGAGACGATCTTATGGAAAGTGATAGCTTCACATATGACACGTATGATGATTGAAACTTGTTGAGAATAAAACAACATAGACCTCAATCATTGTTACAATTAATAAGAAGTAATAAGGAAAGAGAGGTTCACATATAAATATATCATCTTAGACATTTTTACAATTGTGAGCACTCACCAAACTACTACATGCTTAGGAGTAGATGTTGGACAAGGAAGACAACATAATGAATTGTGTTTGCTTGGTTCCAAACAATGTTATATGATTAGAGATCCCTTAGCATCTGACGATTGCTTCCACCTCACTTTAGCCAAAACTCCTGCAACAAGTAGAGATACTACTTGTGCATCCATAAACCTCCAACCCAGTTTTGCCATGAGAGTCCACCATACCTACCTATGGCTTGAATAAGATCCTTCAAGTAAGTTGTCATCGGTGCAAGCAATAAAAATTGCTCTCTAATATGTATGATCTATTAGTGTGTGGAAAATACGCTTTGTACGAACCTGTGATGAGGAAGACATAAAAGTGATAGACTGCATAATAAAGTTCTTTATCACAGGAGGCAATATAAAGTGACGTTCCTCCGCACTAAGAGGACACGCATTCAAACCTCAAAAGCGCATGCCAACCTCTGCTTCCCTCTGCGAAGGGCCTATCTTGTACCTTTACTTTTTACCCTTGTAAGAGTCATGGTGGTCTTCACCAATTCCCTTTTTTGCCTTTGTCTTGGCTACCGTCACATGTTTGGGAAAGATCTATATTCATATATCAACTTGGAGTTGAGTACCTATGCTTTATTGTTGTTGACTTTACCCTTGAGGTAAACCGTTGGGAGGCAAAACTATAAGCCCTATCTTCCTCTGTGTCCAGCTGAAACTTTGACACCATGAGTACCACGTGAGTTGTAACAATTGTGGAAAACAAAGAAATGATTGAGTATGTGGATTTGCCTTACAAGCTCTTATTTGACTCTTTCTGATGTTGTGATAAATTGCAATTGATTCAATGACTATGGATTATTATTGGTTACTTCTCGGTAAGGTTTTTTGCTTCATGCTTTGCTTTGTGAAGGAATTGTTACTTTCCCATAAGAATCTTTATGATGTATTGCTGTTCTATGTGTGATCATGATGCCCTCATGTCCGTATTATGTTTTATCGACACCTTCATCCCTAAACATGTGGACATGTTTATGGAACTTGGTTTTCGGTTGAGGACAAGCAAGGTCTAAGCTTGGGGGAGTTGATACGCCCATTTTGCATCATGCTTTCATGTTGATATTTATTGCTTTATGGGCTATTATATTACTTTGTGGTACCATATTTATGCCTTTTCTCTCTTATTTTGCAAGGTTTATTTGAAGAGGGAGAACTCAGGCAGTTGGAATTCTGGACTGGAAAAGGAGCAAATCTTAGTCCACTATTCTGCACATCTCCAAATGCCCTGAAAAGTTACGTGGACTTTTTTGGGAAAAAAATACTGGGCGAAAGAAGTACCGGAGGGGGGCTGCCAGGGCGCCACAAGCCGTGCCACCGCCACCCCCTGGTGGCGGAGTGGGGGCTTGTGGGCTCCCTGACGGCCCACTAGCCCCCTCTTTTGCTATATGAAGGGTTTTGGTCCAGAAAAAATCATTCGGGAACTTTTTCGTGGTTTCGCCGCCGCCACGAGGCGGAACTTGAGCAGATCCAATCAAGAGCTCAGACAGGACGATCCTGCCGGGGAAACTTCCCACCCGGAGGGGGAAATCATCGCCATCGTCATCACCAACACTCCTCTCATCGGAGGGAAGGCATCTTCATCGGATTGGGCCACTTGCTGCACCATCGCTACTACTTGTTACTTTTTGCTTGCTACGTTTCACCTCGGTACACAATCACTTGTTACCGCTACTTTCAGTGCTTGTAGTTATTACCTTGCTGAAAACCATTTATCAGAGCCTTCTGCACCTCGCTGGGTTCGACACTCTTACTTATCGAAAGGACTACGATTGATCCCCTATACTTGTGGGTCATCAGATAGCGGTCGATGTGTGGAGTAATAGTAGTAGATGCAGAAAGTATCGGTCTACTTGTCTCGGATGTGATGCCTATATGTATGATCATTGCCTTAGATATCGTCATGACTTTGCGCGGTTCTATCAATTGCTCGACAGTAATTTGTTCACCCCCCGTGATACTTGCTATTTTGAGAGAAGCCTCTAGTGAACACTATGTCCCCCAGGGTCTACTCCACACCATATTTCCAGCCTTACACTTTTTACTTCGTTGCACTTTCCGCCTTCAGATCTCACTTTGCAAACAATCTTGAAGGGATTGACAACCCCTTTGAAGCGTTGGGTGCAAGCTTGTTTGTGTTTGCGCAGGTACTTTGGACTTGACGAGACCCTCCTTCTGGATCGATACCTTGGTTCTCAAACTGAGGGAAATACTTACTGCTCTTGTGCTGCATCACCCTTTCCTCTTCAAGGGAAAAACCAACGCAAGCCCAACCTTTGTCAACGTGTCAATTTATGGCGCTGTTGTCTGTGGGATAACACTCTTGTAATCTTTCCGGAGTTATCTTGTTCTTTTCAACTATGACGTAAGTATGAATTTCATCAGTCATATTCTTTCTTCAAGATCCATTCGGATTAGTTCTCATATTTGGCTCAACCTTTCATTCTTCGTTATTCCGAGTGTTTCAGTTATTCTTGGTGGTGTTCTCCTCATCATTTTCAGCTTGGAAGACTGAAGGAGTGTATATCTGAATTCTTGTCCATTGTTGTGAAGATTATTTTCTATCTTCGTGTTATCTTCTCAGTTGTTCCTAATCACGAGTAATCCATTTCTTGCTATCCGATGCATTTCTGAGTTGTTTTCATTCTTGATACTCCGAAGGCCATCATTTTAGAAGATTTCTTCATTCTCAGCTTTCAGCTTTCATCCTCAAATTCTTCTCAATTGTTGTCTCTTGGTTCGTCTCTCAATTATTCTGGTGTCTTGTTTAAGTTTTTCTATCACCTGGCTCATGATCTCTTCATTCTCATGCATCTCCATTCATTCGTGGTTATCCCCATTCAATCCAATTCTTACCGGTGTCTCCTCAAGACTTCTTCAAGTTTGTGCTCATATCTCTCCTCAATCTTTTCAGAAGAATAAGTGGTACGCTAAATCCATTGCTTGTCATCAATTAAACTTGATGAAGGATAAGCATAACATAATTCTTATTCTTGTTCATAGTAATCTGAATTCTTCTTCCGAAGTGGCTCATGATATCAATTCTTTTCTTAAGTTCTTATCTTCCTTTCCGAAGTTCCAAGTTCTATCAAGTATCTCTTTGAGAAGCTTCATCTAAATCATTGCAAGGCCTTTAATCTTATTCTTTCATCATTTCATTCCGGTGAGCCCCAAGAGGTTCGTCATGGTGGTGCATCAAGGTTTCAATTGTTCTCAGGTGTTCTTCAAGATTCTTGTGGTGGTAGTTATCTTTTTTCTTCTTCGATCCCTCTTTCCAAGATCTACCTTATATTCTCTTGTTCCAGAGTTGTGGTAATGTCGCTCATTTGGGTCAATCATGTTGTTCCCTTGGTCAATTTAGTTGTTTGTTATGAATCTTGTCTAGTTTTCCTATCTTGTCGAATTTTTTTCCCTTTTCCTACCGAAGTGCTGCCGAAATTTTCTGTGAATTCTTCCTTGTTTCTCATATCATTCTTCATCTTGTTGCACCCTTCAAGTATCGTTGGTTTCACTCGTTTTTCTAAGAAGCGACTAAGTTCTACCTCTTGCTTTCTCATCCCCTTCCCCTTTCATTCTTGGATATTGGGTCGAGATCCTCTTGTAGTGTAGGAGAGTTATGATAGCCCGAGACTGACGTTCCAGAAGATTCCCCTTCTATTCCTTTTTGTCGTGTGTTTATTTTTATATGTCGCATCATCATCGCATCATGCGCATCATCCGCATTGCATCGGCATTCCGTTGCTGCCAATTTTCAAACTTGCATCCGTTGTTAGTTGCCGGTTCTCATCGTTGCCCGTTCTGAGCCCGATCACACACACACGCGCCCGCGACATTATTTAAATCTTGTTTTCAAAAGTGTGTGTAAAACTTCCTCTGATCGGGTTGAGACTTGGTGTGCGGTCGTATTTAGATATAGGTAGGCCGCCTGTCAAATTTCGTCGCAATCGGAGTCCGTCTGGTACCCGAACGATCGACCGTAGCGGCACCGTATTCGGTCTATCGTCGGACGTTTTTCGGTGTTTAAAAATCGTGTTGCTGCGCCGCGCTATTCCTCTCTCACCTCCGTTAGACACTCTACACAGCCCACCTAACCATTCTGCGTCCGTGGCCGTCCGATTGCGATCCCGTGGTCGAAAACTGATCCGAATTCGGATAACCCTAGCCCGTTTTCTATAAATAGGCAGCAAACCCTAGGCCTTCCTCGTTTTCCGTGCCACCAACCCTTGCCTGCACCTCCCACAGCCCGGAGCAGCCCAGATCGGGGCCCGCCTAGGCCCTCCCGGGCACGGATTCCCTGTCGCCCCGCTGTGCCAGAGCTGCCCGAGGGGAGGAACCCCGAGCCAGATCTCGCCCGAGGGGAGGCAGCAAGCCGAGTCGTCGCCGTCTGCCTGGCTGGCTCGCCCGTGTCTGCTCCCGTGCTGGCTAGCCACGCAGCCGCCTCCCGCCGGCGCCCCAGCACCGGATCGAGCCGCAGCCCTGGCACCGGTCCCCGCGCTGCTTCAGCGCCTCGCCTTCCTCCGCCGCCTGCGCCCTGGAGCCGCCTTCCTCCGTCGCCCCGCGCCAGATCCGCCGCCTCCCGGCCTCCTCCGCGCGTGGCCGCGCCGCCCCTCGCCTGGCTCCCCTCGGTGCTGGAGCCGCGCAAGGAGCACGACGAGCCAGCGCGCTCGCCCGCATTGCCAGCACATGGACCGCTCGCCAGCCGCTCCTGGGCTGGCCTCGCCCCAGCCCATCTCCAAGCGCCTCCCTGGCCGAGCAAGCCGCGCCACCGGCCCAGTGCCCAGGCCGCCCTCGGCCTGCCACCGCCTCCTCCTGCATGGGCCGAGCCCACCCGGTGAGAACCTCCTGCGGCCCTAACCCGCGCCCTGGGCGCAACTTAATATGTTGCGCCATTGCTCCGTTTCGGCCCTTTAGTCGTATTAGGCGCGGTAGTTTATTTTTTAGGGATTTTCGGAATTATTAATTCCAGAAAATTGTCAGATATTAAAACGCCCGTAGAATTTAATCCGTGTATCGGATCGCGACGTATTGTATATGGATCTCGTGTATATTACGAATTTGCAACTTGCATGCATGTTTGAAGTGATTTGACCCGCTGAATGCCTAGTTTTGCGTGCTGTCCTATTACGTTAGTTGTCCCGTATTAATTTTCGTGCGTGTCCGGATTGTTCCAATCCCGTAGGTAAAATGCTCATGTTTTTAGGGACCTCTTGCCATGTATTTTAGAGTAGTTGTTGGTATTTTTTCTTGTAGGTTCCGTCGCTAGTTTATTATACCGCGTTTAGGACTTTATCTTGCATATACGTGTGGCGATATTATTGTTGTGCAACCCCACATATTATATATGTTTCCGGGGTAGAAAAATCCATAGAATTTAACTGTGCATTTAGTTTTAGCTTTTGAGCAAGTTAGTGCGCGTGATATTTTGCCATGTTGCCCTTTTGTTTATTTTGAGGGATTTAATCCGTGCATGATATGAAGGAGTTGTCAACTAGAGATTTTCCCTTGGATGTGTAGGCTAGCCCCTGGTATTTTTGGTTGCATTAGAAATCCATGTTTAGGTGTGGTTTGCTTGCTCTCAACTTGCTAGGAAAGAGTGCTGATTTGGAGATGTTGAAATATTTCTAAGTCTGAAATCTGTTATATTTTGTTGTCGTCTTTGCATGAGTTTATCTGGTGAACTATAGCTCTTTTGAGGTTGATGCAATGGAGTTAGTTGTAGACTTTAGGATTCTCTAGCATGCTGTGAATTTTCATGCCATTTGGAGTCCTGTAGCTTATGGTTTTGCTGCTGTCAATATGCCTTCGGATCGAAAACTGCACTTTCATATCTGTGGTTTTCACTAAGTCTGAAACTGTGTGGGAGAAGCCATTTTGTGGCTTCTTTTCCTAGTGATCCATGCTTCCATGCTAGGTGTTATAAGTTGCATGTTGTAGAGCATCTTGCCCTCTATCGTCTCATGCCTTGGTTGATCATATTGGTTTTATGTAGCTCGTAGTTGTGGGGCGTAGAAAATGCTATGTGGCTGTAGTGGCGGAGGGAATGGGGGGCGAGCGGGGGAAGACCCCCCCATGGTTCGCCCCCCCAACTAACTATAGAGGGGACTAGTATTTATATTATGGGCTTAATTAATCATCTGGCTATAATATATGCATATGGGCTTAATTACTCTCAAGCCCAAAACACAAGGGAAGGAAGCCACCAGGCTGCATGTATCGCTCCAGGAATCACGTACGTAGCTTTTCTCTGTGACGCGTTGGGGCACTGGCCGCTAGCCCTAAGGTTCCATTGAGGCATTGACAATATCGCGCCGCCGGCCGCTCCGCCGTCGCGCCGTCGGCCACCGTGCTCCGCCGTCGCTCGTCGCACCGCCAGCCGCCGTGCTCCGCCGGTCCGCCCGTCGCCGGACAACGCTGCCAGACAGCCACATCCCAGAGGTAAATGTAATGAAACTGCTGCTGTCGTTGATCTCTTGGAGTCTTGAATGGCTGCTGTCGTTGGGAACTTGGGATGGCTTTTCTTTACTATCATTGGGATGGCTACTGTCTACACTATAGGTTCATACATATTACGTATTTGTTTTTTACTAATGTGAGAACTCCATAGGCAGGTCATGAGGAAGAGGAAGACACCACTCATAAGTAATTTTTTCAAGCCAATTACTACAAACTCTATAGTTGAAAATGGAAATGCAACCATGATGGTAGATGCCATAGATCAACCCATTGGTCATAATGCCACCAATCTCAGTTCAGTTGATATGCCACCCCTTGAGCAAAATATTGAGGCATCTATGGAAGTTCTAGAACAACAAAGAATCGGAAGCACACCGTTTGAGCGAGACCCTGGAAAGCGCAAACAGATTTGGGAACTTCCTCTTGAGAAGAAAAATGAAGCAGGGAAATTCTATATTTCTGAAGGTCGATACATGCCATACATGAGAGAGTATCCATATAATGATGATCCACCAAAACATCGTCGGCGTTTCCAGTAAAGTTGGTTCAAGGATTTTGAATGGCTCGAGTTTTCACCTTACACAAAGCGTGCATATTGCTTCCATTGTTTCCTCTTCTCAAGAAAGCCAATTGGGAAGTGCGGCTCAGAAACATTTACTGTATTGGGATTTGATAGGTGGAAGAAGGTGAATAACGGGAAAGAGTGTGCTTTTTTAACTCATGTGGGTAATGCTGGTTCAACCCATAACTTCTCGGTTCGTTGTTATGAAAATTTTAAAAACAACATGACTCATGTCGATAAGGTGTTTGTGAAAGCATCCGCAAAAACGATTTTGGATGCAAGACTAAGGCTCAAAGTTACAGTTGACTCTATCCGGTAAGCAATATTTTTTTCCATCATTTGTTAGAATATTTAAAATATTCTATATGTTGTAGTATCCTAACAAAACAATTATATGATATGATGTAGGTGGTTAACATTCGAGGCTTGTGCTTTTAGAGGCCATGATGAATCTCCAAGATCCATTAACCGGGGTAATTTCCTTGAACTGGTAAAACTTTTGGCTTCTTATAACAAGGAGGTGAAAGATGTTGTCTTGGAAAATGCTCCTGAAAATATAAAGTACACATCCCATTTTGTTCAACAGGAAATTCTTAGTTTACTTTCTCAAAAGGTGCAAAGAACAATTAGAGAAGAAATAGGTGATAGAAAATTTTGTATAATGGTTGTCGAAGCTCGCGATGAATCCAAAAAAGAGCAAATGGCATTGGTCCTCCAGTTTCCCGACACTGAAGGGTTTATACATGAGCTTTCGTTGATGTCATTCATGTGAAGACACTCTTGCATTGACTCTCAAGGAGACAATTTGCGCTATCCTAGCAGATAACAATTTAAATGTGGAAGATATCAGAGGTCAAGCCTATGACGGGCGAGCAATATGCGAGGGGAGTGGAATGGATTGAAGGCTTTAATTCTGAAGGAGTCCCCTTATGCATACTACATTCATTGTATGGCGCATCAACTTCAATTGGCCCTTGTTGCAGCTTCTCGAGAGGTACATGAAGTGCATAATTTTTTCAACATGCCAATTTTGTCATAAATGTTGTTAGTGCTTCACCTAAACGCAATGATGAGTTACTAGCAAACCAAGCCGCCGAGATTGCACGTGAAATTGAACTCGAGGAGCTTGACACAGGAAAAGGGGCAAACCAGATAGGCTCTTTACAGAGACCAGCAAATACTAGATGGAGTTCACACTTCAAGTCAATTCAGAGCTTAAGGAAGATTTTTGGTGCTACAGTTACAGTCCTGCGAAGTATAGCGAATGACTGTTCGGTCACAAAATATTCCCGTGGAGATGCTGGAGGCGCCCTAAGGATAATTGTTTCGTTTGATTTTGTTTTCATTTTGCACCTCATGGAGAGGATTATGAAAATCACAGTTGTCTTATGCCAAACACTCCAGAATAAATCTTTGGACATTTTGAATGCATTAGATACACTATCGAACACTAAGGTGCTCCTTGCTGATCTAAGAGAAGAAGGATGGGAACCTCTCATAGAGGAGGTTAAGAACTTTTGTATGAAGCATGAAGTTGAGATCCCCGATATGAGTCGCAAGTATGTCCCTTTCCTCTATTTGTATAATAGAATAATATATTAATCACACCTGCTTTACTAACACATATATTGTATTTGTAATTTGCAGGTATGTTGATGTTACTAAGTCTCAGAATAAACATAATAACATCACTGTGCTTCACCACTACAAAGCTGATGTGTTTAATGTGGCGATCGATCAACAATTGGTGGAGCTAAATGACCGTTTTAGTGTTCAGACTACAGAGCTGATGACACTCTGCGCATCATTGGATCCAAGGCATGAGTCATTTGACATGTCAAAGATTTGCAGGCTTGTGGAAAATTTTTATCCAGCGGATTTTTCTAGTCAAGAGCAGGCCCATTTGGAGTCACAACTTCCACACTATCAGTTAGATGTTCACAACCATCCAGAACTGAAATCTTCGTCATCACTTGCTGATTTGACCGTTGCATTGCATAAAATAGGTAAAGCTTTTGTGTATCCAATGGTTGATTGATTATTGTGATTGATCATCACTCTCCCGGTGTCAACTGCAACTGCGGAGAGAGCTTTTTCAGCAATGAAGGTTATCAAAACGCGTCTCCGAAGTAAAATGGGTGATGATTTTCTTTGACATTACATGGTTGTATACATTGGAAAGGAAATAGCTGCAAAGTTCAATGTTAATGAGATTATTGATTTGTTCGATCGACCGACTAGGGGGCGTAGATCTTCGTTCAAACTAGTAGAAATGTAGTTTTTTTGTTGTTGTAAAGCTTATACTATTACATCTTTGATACACTACAATATTGAAGACTTTAAATATTTTAATGTTATGTCTTTTGTGTGTTTCAATGTGTTCTTCGCCCCCCTATGTTGAAATCCTGGCTCCGCCCCTGTGTGGCTGATTTTGGCAGATTGTAGTGATTTCTTGTTTAGCTCGTAGTTGTTGAACCGTTGCTCCGTTTTGATCGTGTCCTATATGAAACTTGCTTAGAATCTCGTGTAGTTTCATAATATCTTGCTGGTTGTGTGTTTTGAAATGTTGTGGATGCCATTTGCACACATATTGCATTCATGCCATCATATCTTGCGATGCTCGTAACTTTGGAACCGTAGCTCCGTTGGAAATGTTCTCTATGTGTTAATTGCTTGTAACGACGCGTTGAATCACGTGAACCTATTTATTTTGCTGTTTAACAACTATTAAAACATGTTAGTTTGGATAGAATTGTTAATTAACATGTGAGGTCGTTTCGGAGATGCTATATGTCATTTCCGACCTCATTTAAAATGCCTAGATAGGTAGATTAATTGCGCTTCACCTCTTTTCATGTTTAATAAAATTTAATATTGCTGAGTACCTAATCGGGATAGAACTAAATAATTCATATGTGGAGTTTCGTCAATATGCAACTCGTTGCATATTGAACTTCACTTAATGTGTAGTGTTTGATTGTGTGAATTGTCATGCTATGTCTTGCATTTATGTTCACCGTTCATGCATCATATGTGTTGTGCATCGTGTGGTGAATATCGTGTGTTGATTCTTGTTTCCGGTTTCCTTCGTCTCGATAGAGTTCCGCAAGCGTGTCGGAAAGTGAGGAACCGTTCGACTACATCGGTTCGTCTGCTTCACGGAGTCATTCTTCTTCTCAGCGGGATCTCAGGCAAGATGACCATTTCCCCAGATACCATTACTATCATTGCCATGCTAGAATTATCGTTTTTGTCGCTATGTCTTGTTGCCTACCACATGTTAAATTTCAGCCTCTCAACAATGCCGTGAAAACCTTCAACCTGTTCACAACCTAGCAAACCACTGATTGGCTATGTTACCGCTTGCTTAACAATGTGTTAGCATTGCTAGTTGCAGGTGAAGTTGCTTCCATGTGATAACATGGGTTCCTTGTTATATCACCATATTAATGCTATTTAATTTAATGCACCTATATACTTGGTAAAAGGTGGAAGGCTCGGCCTTTCTAGCCTGGTGTTTTGTTCCACCTTCGCCCCCTTAGTTTCGGCTACCGGTGTTATGTTCCATAATTGAGCACTCCTAACACGATCGGGGTTGTTATGGGGACCCCCTTGATAATTCTTTTTAGATTAAAGCTGGTCCGGCAAGGCCCAACTTTGGTACTACATTTTCCTAATAACCTAAGAAAATTGCATAGGGACTTTCTGGACCCTGAGGATAATTAATCAACCCCCGGGCTAGTGCTCCGCATGAGTGTTGGTCCAAACTGGCAGACTACGAGGCCACCGCGGGGCAACCCGAGGTTTGGTTTCTCCTAGTGTGACCCATCCATCGTGTCCTAAGAACGAGATACGCGACTCCTATCGGGTTCGTCGACACATCGGACGACCTTGCTGGATTAGTTTTACCTTTGACGAAATATCTTGTGCATCGGGATTCTGGTGATGCTTTGGGTAATCTCAGAGTTGAGGTTTTCCACTAAGGAGTCCGACGATATCGTGAGTTTCGTGATCGAGGATTTCTATGCGGCTTGTGGTAATTTGTGATGGGCTAGTTGGAGCACCACTGCAGGGTTAAATCTTTTCGGAAAGTTGTGCCCGCGGTTATGTGGCAACGTGGAAACTTTGTTTAACACTGGTTCTAGATAACTTGTAGTTAACTTACTTAAAATATGCCAACTGAGTGCGTAACCGTGACTGTCTCTTTCGTGAGTTCCTTCTCCGATCGAGGACAGGGTGGGGTTATGTTTGACGTAAGTAGGTGTTCAGGATCATTCATTTGATCATCAGTAGTTCACATCCGCTATGCGTAGATCATCCCCCTTTGTATTCTTGTACTCGTAAGTCAGCCACCATATATATGCTTAGCCGCTTGCTGCAGCCTCACCACTTAACCATACCTCACCCATTAAGCTTTGCTAGTCTTGATACCTTTGGAAATGAGATTGCTGAGTACCCCGTGGCTCACGGATTACTACAACATCAGTTGTAGGTACATGTAAAGGTTACTTGACACGAGCGCGTTGATTGTTCATTTGGAATTGCTTCTTCTTCCTCTTCTTCATCGATCTAGGATGGGTTCGAGGCCCGCAGCTTGGGATAGCGAGGATAGACGTCGTTCTTTTCTCGTTTGTTTTCGTCCATAGTCAGACCCTACTCTTATTCATGATGTTTATGTATTGTACTAATGTGACTCTGATGTAGCTTGTGGCGAGTGTAAGCCAATTCCATATATCTCATCTTTTCAGTACATGTACTTGTAACGATATCCATTCTTGCGAAATGACGAGATGCTCTTCTATCCCTGACGAGGCCCTCGTGCCAATTAAGGAGATGATCGCATCTTGGGCGTTACAGGTTGCTAGTAGTGTTACTATTTCTAGTTGATGCTAGTTGGATTACTCGGTGGAAGATTATATGTTCAGATCCTTGATGCTATTCAATACCTCTGTGGTCATGAACATAATTATGCTTTGTGAGTAGTCACTTTTGTTCCCGAGGACATGGGATAAGTCTTGCTATAAGTAGTCATGTGAATTTGGTATTCGTTCGATATTTTGATGCGATGTATGTTGTCTTTCCTCTAGTGGTGTTATGTGAACGTCGACTACATGACACTTCACCATTATTTGGGCCTAGAGGAAGGCATTGGGAAGTAATAAGTAGATGATGGGTTGCTAGAGTGACAGAAGCTTAAACCCTAGTTTATGTGTTGCTTCGTAAGGGGCTGATTTGGATCTACTAGTTTAATGCTATGGTTAGACTTTGTCTTAATTCTTATTTCTTAGTTGCGGATGCTTGCGAGAGAGGTTAATCATAAGTGGGATGTTTGTCCAAGTAAGGGCAGCACCCAAGCACCGGTGCACCCACATACCAAAATATCAAAGTAGCGAACGCGAATCATATGAACATGATGAAAACTAGCTTGACAGAAATTCCCATCTGTCCTCGTGAGCGCTTCACCTCCTATAAGAATTTGTCCATGCTTGTCCCTTGCTACAAAAGGGATTGGGCCATCTTGCTGCACCTTTGTTACTATTGTTACTTGCTACTTGCCACGAATCATCTTATCATACAACTATCTGTTACCGATAATTTCAGTGCTGGCAGAGAATACCTTGCTGAAAACCACTTGTCAGATCCTTCTGCTCCTCATTGGGTTCAACAATCTTACTTATCGAAAGGACTACGATAGATCCCCTACACTTGTGAGTCATCAGGCCCCGAGATACCTCTGCGTCACACGGACTGACAACTCCTAGTCTTGATATATGCCAACCCAACAGACACCTTTGGAGATACGTGTAGAGCACCTTTATAGTCACCCAGTTACGTTGTGACGTTTGATAACACACAAGGTATTCCTCCGGTGTCCGGGAGTTGCATGATCTCATGGTCATAGGAACAGATACATTGACATGCAGAAACAGTAGCAATAAACTGACACGATCATATGCTACGTTCATAGTTTGGGTCTTGTCCATCACATCATTCTCCTAATGATGTGATCCCATCATCAAGTGACAACACTTGTCTATGGACATGAAACCTTGACCATCTTTGATCAACGAGCTAGTCAACTAGAGGCTCACTAGGGACAGTATGTTGTCTATGTATCCACACATGTATTTGAGTTTCCAATCAATACAATTCTAGCATGGATAATAAACGGTTATCATGAACAAAGGAAATATAATAATAACCAATTTATTATTGCCACTAGGGCATATTTACAACACTCCCTTGCAATTTACATGATGACGATTCACAAACTACCGGCCTCGATGATGAAGCGCATGATACCGATTTTCCGCTCGTGGCTTTGGAACACTGAGAATTCAAGCACCGACGGGAGCTACAGAGTTGCCTAGAAGTTGATCTGTCGTCCAAAACACCTTGGTTGCCTTGACATTATCGACCTAGCAAAGTTCGGCAGGGCTCTCAGGCTATGTTGGCTCTGGATGGCCTGGCAACGTCCGCAGCGTCCATGGGTGAACTCACCACTGCCTTGTTCCAATGAGGAGAAGGACCTCTTCGCAATGGCAACAGAAATAACTATCGGAGATGGCAGATCGACGAATTTCTGGCATGGTCGTTGGCTACAAGACCTTTTTAAGATTGCTACAAGGGAAAACCGTTCAGTATGGGAAGCCTTAAAGGATGAAAAGTGGCTCCAAGACCTGTCTCGGGGGTTGTTGGATAACACGGTTTCTGAGTTATCCGAGCTCGCTGGAAGGTTGGATCATGTTGTGCTACATGAGGGCCAATCCGATGCTATCACCGGGAGATTCACTCAGAACAGGATGTACTTCGCTTGTTCGGCGTACCGGCTCCAGTTCGAGGGGTCGATTCAATTGGCCGGGTACAAACTGATCTGGTCCAGCTGGGCTCTAGGCAAGTGGAGATTCTTCACTTGGACGGTCATGCTCGATAGGATCCTGACGACTAACGTACTGCTGCGGCGTGGATGGGAAAATGATTACTTCTGACCGTCTATGTAAGAAGCTTAGAAACCCCATCACACCTCTTCATCGAATGTCCCTGGTCAAGAACTATTTGGAACTCCATCGCCTCACTTATGGATATGCCTGCTCTATGCCCAACGAATTGGGCGGGGGACTACAATTTTACTCCATGGATGCAGGATCGATATGACACCAGAGTCAAGGAAAAGAAGAAGGGGTTGTTATCTCTTGTGCACATGATTACTTGGGAAATTTGGCGGGAGTGGAATGTTGACGTGCAACTATTCCTGACTTGATGCCTCCACGGCAACGGAGCCAGAAAAGAGCTGCTTCCAGTTGGTCAACAATTAGCAATTGTCTTGCAATAGCCCACTAGCGTGTGGGATCGCGGCAGTTTTCGAGGGTAGAGTATTCAACCCAAATTTGTTGGTTCGACATGATGGGAATGAAAGGATATTTTCCAGTATTAGCAGTTGAGGTGCCAGCTCAACCACACCTGAAAGATTAGTATCTGCAAGCAGGATATAAGGAGCAAAGGTAGTATGATAGCAACGGTGCCAGAAACGATCTGTTGACAAGGCAGACTATTCCTAACTGTTGTATCAATGGCGCCAGAAAAGTATTGTAGCAGGTAGCAGCAGTGTAACGAGTAATAGCAGTGGCAAGGAACAACAGTAGTGACAGCAGTAGCAAGTAGCAGCAGTAGCGAGTAACAGCAGTAGCGAGTAACAGTAGTAGCGAGTAACAGCAGTAGCGAGTAACAGTAGTAGCAATAGTAGTGGCAGCAGCAGCAGGACAAAGCAAGTAACAGTAGTAGCAAGTAACCGTAGCAGCAACAGTAGTAACAGCAGCAGAGCAAAGCAAGTAACAGTAGCAGCAACAGTAGTAACATCAGTAGCAACAAAGCAAGTAACAATGGCAGCAGTGGGACAAACTCGTAGGCAATGGGTCGGTGATTTGTAGGATGAAATTCATCATGCAACAATTATAACATGGAGAGATATGTGGCTAGCTCCCATTCTTCAATGTGATGTAGGCATGCATTCCGTGTGTAGTCATACGTGCTTAGGGAAAAGAACTTGCATGCCATCTATTGTCCATCCCTCCCGTGGCAGCGGGGTCCAAATGGATACTACGGGATATTAAGGTTCTCCTTTTAATAAAGAACTGGACCAACGCATTAGCACTTGGTGAACACATGAACTCCTCAAACTATGGTCATCACCAGGAGTGGTTCCGGTTATTGTCACTCCGGGGTTGTCGGATCATAACACATAGTAGGTAACTGCAACTTGCAAGATCGGATCTAAAACGCACATATATTGGAGACAACGTAATAATTTCAGATCTGAAATTATGGCACTCGGGCCCTAGTGACAAGCACTAAGCATAGCAAAGTAGTAGCAACATTAATCTCAGAACATAGTGGATACCAGGGATCAATCCCGGCAAAACTAACTCGATTACATGATAGATCTCCTCCTACTCATCACCGCCCAGCGAGCCTATGAATAGATTACTCATGAATGATGAAGAGCTTCATGGAATTGGAGAGGGAAGAAGGTTGATGATGACGATGGCGACGATCTCCTTGATCCGGAGCCCAAAACGGACTCCAGATGTGCCCTCCAGGGCAAGAACGGGATGTGGCGGCGCCTCTGGATCGAAAACGTGATGAAATCTTCTCTGTTTATTTTTTCGGGACGAAAGGGAATATATAGAGCTGAGTTTGGAGGCGGCGGAGTATCGTGGGCCCCACAAGCCCCGACGGCGCGGCCTGGGGGGTGGCCGCGACCACAGGGCTTGTGGCCCACTGGCTCACCCCCTCCGGTGGATCTTTGCACAGGTATTTTTCATATTTTCCAGAAATATTCTCCGTAAATTTTTAGGACGTTCCAAGAACTTTCATTTCTTCACAAAAACAACACCATGGCATTTCTGCTGAAAACAACGTCAGTCCGGGTTAGTTCCATTCAAATCATGCAAATTAGAGTCCCAAAAAAGGGCAAAAGAGTTTGGAAAAGTAGATACGATGGAGACGTATCAACTCCCCCAAGCTTAAAACCTTGCTTGTCCTCAAGCAACTCAGTTGACAAACTGAGAGAGAAAGAAAAACTTTGACAAACTCTGTTTGATCTTGTTGTTGCAACTATGTCTAACTCATAACCAAAATTTCAGCAAGATCACAAGTTAACCACATAAGCAAATGACACAAAGGTCTCACGGTAAACTAATATCAATGGCATAATCAGCTAACGAGCAAATAATAATGAGTTTCAAATACCAACACTTCAATCAAAACAAGCATGAAGCAATATGAATAGGTGGTATCTCGCTAGCTCTTTCTGAGACCGCAAAACATAAATGCAGAGCACCTTCAAAGATCAAGGGCTGACTAAACATTGTAATTCATAGCAACGAAGATCCAGTCATAGTCATACTCAATATCAATCAAAAGCAAAGCATAAAAATGACGAAGGTGCTCTCTAATTGGTGCTTATATAAGAAGAGGATGACTCAACAGGAAAATAAATAGACATGCCCTTTGCAGAGGGAAGCATTGATTTGCAGAGTTGCCAGAGCTCTAGCTTTGAAAACAGTGATAATAATTTGTGTGGCATGCTTTCCTTGTCAATGCAATGACCAAGAGTTCTCAATATCTTCCATGCTACTCATGCTATAGGCGGTTCCCAAATAGAAAAGTAAAGTTTTAACTCCGCCACCACCAATCAGTCACCCTCCACGGCTAGCCGAATCCTCGGGTACCGTCCATACTAACATCAATCCGGGGGGAGTCTTGTTTTACACTTATGTTTTCGATTTAAGCGTGGAACTGGGCATTCCAATTACAGGCCCCTTTCTTGTGAATGACAGTGAATAAACACATGTCGAGGATAACATGCCTAACATGGGAGATACCAATAGCCCCCTGTCACCACATGAGCGGTTCGGGCAAGCAAGACACATTATTTCTTGAAGGTTTAGAGAATGGCACATGCAAATTTACTTGGAACGGCAGGTAGATACCGCAAATAGGTAGGTATGGTGGACTCTCATGGAAAAACTTTTGGTTTTATGGAAGTGAATGCACAAGCAGTATTCCGCTTAGTACAAGTGAAGGCTAGCAAAAGACTGGGAAGCGACCAACTAGAGAGCGACAACAGTCATCAAGATGCAATGAATTTGACTAACATTGAGTGCAAGCATGAGCAGGATATAAATCACCATGAACACGAACATCATAGAGGCTATGTTGGTTTTGTTTCAACTACATGCATGAACATGCGCCAAGTCAAGCCACTTGAATCATTCAAAGGAGAATACCATCCTATCATACTACATCATAGTCATCTCAAAATATATGTTGGCATTCAAGACAAACCATTATAAGCTCCTAGCTAATTAAGCATGGCATCAGAAACTATGATCTCTAAGTTGTCATTGAAAACATGCTTCTCTTTCAACAAAGCTGAATCTGGGACGACAAGCTAGTCATATTTACAAAAACAAAATAGATAGAGTTCACACCAGCTTTTCCAGTCTCAGTCACTTCATCATATATCATCATTATTGCCTTTCACTTGCACGATCGAACGATGTGAACAATAATAAGAGTGCTCATGCATTGGACTAAAGATGGAATCTGCAGGCAAACACAAAGGAGAAGACAAAGTAATATGGCTCTTTTAAAACTAAACAGGTATGCATGCAAGAGCCACTAAACATTGTAACAAATATCTTCTACCTTGACCCAAAGAAAAAGTAACTATTTACACGAGAAAGCTCCCAACAAGCAAAAGAAGAAAGGAAAACATTTTTGGGTTTTCTCAAAAGGACACAAAACAAGAAAACAAGAAAGCGAAAATAAACTAGCATGGATAATACAGTGGCAAAGTGTAAACACCGGCTAACAAAGTGAAAGCATAAGCATGAATGTAAATGTCACATCCCTGATCCCTGTTAGGGTTTAGTAACTTGTGCTCATGTTTTCTTTCAATGCATCCAAGGAAATGAAATGAAAACCCAAAAGCAAAACAAGAAAAACCAAAGCAAAACCCTAGCCACTTCTTATTCAAAAGAATTCCAACAAGTGCCAAAATCAATGAACCCAAAATGGCCTTCTTAAAAGTTCAATATTTCTGATAAATGTTGAAAACAAAATATGAGAGATGAAACTTATATTCAAACTACTTTGGCATTTTAAATTTAAGTTAAAAGCTACTGAAATCAATTATATATTTGATTTCAAATAATTCAAAGTTTCCAAATATGTTGAAAACTTTATGAGTGGTTGGAAATATTCCAACTAACACTCTAGTATTTTTTAAACTATTTTAAGGATAGTTTGGAGCCAAAAATAAAACAAAACAAATAAAAGAAAGAATAAAACAGAAAACAGAAAAGGAAAGAAATGCAAAAGGCTTACCTGACGCTCACCTATAGAGGGCCAGCCCAGAGGGGCAGGGTCGTCTTCTTCCTCTGCCTTCTGGCAGAGGAGAGATCGACCATGGCGGCTCCCCTCCACCTCCTGCTTCGCCGTGGCGCTCCCCGGTGCCCCCAGGACAGCGCGACGTCGGGAATGAGTCCCCCGAGCGCATCCTTATCCTCCCCGGCTCTCCATTCTTCCCCCTCCTCTCAGTTTTCTTCTCTCTTCTCCCTGCCTCCATTAGAAGGAGCTTGAGCTTGAGGCGCCCGAGCCCTCTAGCCACAGGGAACCCTCCCCGAGTGCTCCATCCTCTCCGCCTCGTCAAGCTCAACGTGTACGCCGAAGGAATCAACCTCCCCAAGCTCTGCTGCGCCACATCGCCGTCGACTTCAACCTCCGGCCGCCGGCAAGTCTCCATTGAATCGCCATCCACAGCACCTCCGCCGCAGATCTTGTTGCCACCGGTCAGTCTCCGATAGGGGACGACGTGGCGAGCTAATCCCCGATTACTTAGCGCTAATTAGACGATGGCAGTGGGCCCTAGTTGTGGGTCAAACCCAGTTAGGGGCTGGTAAGCGCGGGATTATCCCCTGTGTCGCTGACCAGTGGCCCCCACCTGTCAGGTTTGACCTGACCAGGTCGGCCGACTGCTGACGCAATGCTGACGTAGATCTGGCGCAATAAAGAGTTTTCTGATTTAAAAGAATTCCAGAAAATGCCCAAAACTCCTAAAAATCATAGAAAATAATCTGTAACTCCAATGAAAATAATTTATATACGAAAATGACCAAAAAAATCCAAGGAATCTGATTTTGATATTTTCAAACATGTTTGAAAATGTTAACATCACCAAACAGATAAAATGATGAATAGGATAACCTTATTAAATAATTTGGAGTTGGAATTTGAAATCCATTTGAATTCCACTTCAAATATTATGACCAAACAATGATCAAGCACAACTAGCACCCCAACATACCATCCTCATGCATGCTAAAACAAGATTACCTGAGCATCGGGTCGAATCAATTAAAAGGGTATTCGAAAAATACCTTGTTTGAAGTCATATTTGAATCTTGATTCAAATCAACTTCAACTTAAGAAAAGGTAGCTACATTAGCCTACCACCTTTCATTTTCATGCCATGCTCATGCATCATCTTGTTGCATATGAATGTTATTGATTGATGTTATTTTTACCGGTAGGCCCCGCTCCTCCGGATTCCACCGAATATCCGACTGACGGATATTATCCCTCTGCTGAGCAACAAGGCAAGCAACCATTTTGATCATCCCGATAAATCCCATGTTCTCGCTCCTACTCTTACTTATTGCATTAGGTCAAAATGCTTTCACTGCTTTTACCACGTTAGTTGAACCCACTTCCTTTGCATGACCTGTCCTTGTCACAGTAAATAGCTGAACCTTGCAACCTAGCATACCTGGTAGATGCTTGAGCCATGATGTGCCTTATCCTGCTATGCATGCTATGCTTAGAGTTGTGTATGGTCTGTCATCTGGGTGATGAACAGAATTGTGGGAATGTGTTCAGTAAGTAAAGGTTGTGTGTTGAACCTGATTTGGTAAAGGTACCGGTGAAAGGCTATGTAGGAGTACATGGCGGGTTGTTTCATTGGAACCGTCCTTAGGAACTGAGTTCCATGTATGTAATCCAAGACGAGATACTACCACATGTTGGGCCCTGAAATATGAACCCTCTCGACTTATTAATCGCTTAGTACTCGGTCCAGGAGTTGCAAGTAGTTTCTGGTGTTTATAGTCATGCTGGAGGCCGTGCATAGCGCTGACCTTAGAGGTGGGCTATGATGCGGTAGGCAGTGGCAAGGTGTACCAAGTGGCACCCGGATGGTGGACTTGGGAACCCCGCGCACATCGTCTGGGGCCGTGGCGAAAACCTCGGCCGGACTTCTGTGCGGGTTACCCTCAGATAGGCGATAGACCTGGACTAAGTATTAGCGTGGTTAACGGTCATGGCCGACTCCCTCGCTGGGCTTCCGCTTGAAGGTTGCCGAGGTGCATGACGTGCACATGGTGATAAGTGGCGAGAGCGTGTGTGAAGAAGTACACCCCTGTAGGGTTATGATCTATTCGAATAGCCGCGTCCGCGGATATGGACTACTTGGAAGCATATGTTGTTCATAGATAACTATAATGGCTACACATAAAATTGACAAGATAAGTGTGGGTGTGGTGGACGGCATTTCCGTAGGGAGACGGAATGATTCCACGATGGAGTATTGTTGTGGTGTTAGTGGACTCGTGTGCGAGAAACATAGTTGTCAAAACTATATAAAAATGCAAGTTGTCTAGCCAAGAGTCAAATGCTGGCTTTCCGCATGAACCCCCACATCTCCTCAATGATACATTGCATGAGTAGATAGATTTCCTAAAGTCTTGCTGAGTACTTTTGTACTCACGTTTGCTTAATAATTATTGCAGAGGTTTATAATGACCCTAATGGAGGGTTCTACCTAGACATCGACGACAACGAGTAGCTGGTATCCCAGCTACGATCTGCCCTAGGATGGGTTTGTAGATAGTCAGGCCATGTGCCTTTATCTTTCCATCTGTCTGTACTCACACGGTTTTACTCTTCCACTGGCTTGTAAGACTTGTGTGTATGAATCATGATGATGGGTCGTGAGACCCTACCTGTGTAATATTATGTGTGTGGCTCTTCCGAGCCTACTAAATAAAGTTTGTATGCTTATGGTTATGTTGTGATGTGATGCCAACTATTCTTCCCCTTTGCAACGACACCAGAAGAATGCTGCTAGCACTCTCCGGCAATCGAAACTAGAAGAATGTTGTTGACGGCCCACAAGCGCATGGGATCACATCAGTTTTCGAGGGTAGAGTATTCGACCCACATTTGTTGATTCGCACGACGGGAGGTGGGAGGATACTCTCAAGTATTAGCAGCTGAATATGTCAGATTCAACCACACATGAAAGATTAGTATGTGCAAGCAAAGTATCAGTAGCAAAGTAGTATGATAACAACGGTGTCAGAAATGATCTGTTGACGGCAGACTATTCCTAACGATTGTATCAATGGCGCCAAGTTGCCGCGTTGACGGAAATTGTTGGTTCCCGTCAACGTCCAGCGTACCAAAATTGTAGCAGGTAGCAGCAGTGTAACGAGCAATAGCAGTGGCAAGGAACAACAGTAGTGACAACAGTAGCAAGTAGCAACAGTAGCAAGCAACAGTAGTAGCAACAGTAGCAACAGAGCAAGACAAGTAACATCATTAGCAACAAAAGTAACAGAAGCAGAGAAAGACAAGTAACATCAGTAGCAACAGTAGTAACAGCAGCAGCAACAATAGTAACAGCAGCAGAGCAAGACAAGTAACAGCAGCAGCAACAGTAGTAACAACAGCAGTAGAACAAACTCGTAGGCAATGGGTCGGTGATTTGTTTGGATGATATTCATCATGCAACAGCTATAACACGGAGAGATATGTGGTTAGATCCCGTTCGTCAATGTGATGTAGGCATGCATTCCGTGTTTCGTCATACGTGCTTAGGGAAAAGAACTTGCATGACATCTATTGTCCATCCCTCCCGTGGCAGCGGGGTCCAAAAGGAAACTACGGGATATTAAGGTTCTCCTTTTAATAAAGAACTGGACCAACGCATTAGCACTTGGTGAACACATGAACTCCTCAAACTATGGTCATCATCGGGAGTGGTTCCGGTTATTGTTACTCCGGGGTTGCCGGATCATAACACATAGTAGGTAATTAGAACTTGCAAGATCGGATCTAAAAACACATATATTGGCGACAACATAATAATTTCAGATCTGAAATCATGGCACTCAGGCCCTAGTGACAAGCATTAAGCATAGCAAAGTAGTAGCAACATCAATCTCGGAACATAGTGGATACTAGGGATCAATCCCCGTCAAAACTAACTCGATTACATGATAGATCTCATCCTACTCATCACCGCCCAGCAAGCCTACGAATAGATTACTCACGAACGATGAAGAGCTTCATGGAATTGGAGAGGGAAGAAGGTTGATGATGACGATGGTGACGATCTCCTTAATCCGGAGCCCAAAACGGACGCCAGATCTGCCCTCTAGGGCAAGAACGGGATGTTGCGGCGCCTCTGGATCGAAAACGTGATGAAATCTTCTCTCTTTATTTTTTTCGGGACGAAAGGGAATATATAGAGCTGAGTTTGGAGGCGGCGGAGTCTCGTGGTCCCCACAAGCCCTGACGGCGCGGCCTGGGGGGTGGCCGCGGCCACAATGCTTGTGGCCCACTGTCTCACTCCCTTCGGTGGATCTTTGTGCAGGTATTTTTCATATTTTCCAGAAATATTTTCCGTAAATTTTCAGGACGTTCCGAGAACTTTCATTTCTGCACAAAAACAACACCATGGCAATTCCGCTGAAAACAGCGTCAGTCTGGGTTAGTTCCATTCAAATCATGCAAATTAGAGTCCAAAACAAGGGCAAAAGAGTTTGGAAAAGTAGATACGATGGAGACGTATCACGGAACAGGAGAGTCTTCCAGAAAGAATACATGACTACGGAAGGCTTTAAGTGTAAGATTAGAGATGAGATTAGGCTGTGGAACATGGCAGGTGCTGGGATTCCTTTTGACCCCGGCTGAGGTGTTTTACTGTCTTTTGTTTTGTTTTTGTTTCTTCTTTACCTTCTTCTCTGACTTGCTTGGGATTCTCCTTCCTGTACTCTGTTGACCCCCGCTGATCAATGAATTTGGCAAGCTTTGCCAACATTAAAAAAAAACAATCATCCGGCTGGTCCCATGTGGGATCAACCGCCTTGCGAGCCGCTAGATTTACTTGACAATGACCATTAGATCGAAAATTCAACTCATTTGTTTTCCTTTCACGTTGTGTTCCCCACGCGCTTTTGCTTCCTCAGACTCTCAGCCATGCACACACATGCATGTCCACGACTTGTGGTATGCAACAGTGTGCATCTTTGGAAGTGAAAAATGGCAGTCTTCGTTGTATCAACACGATTGCTATAGTCCGAGCATTAGACTGACTACTACGTACAAGTGCTGGCACACTATAAGGTAGGATGATGATGCTCTAAGGATGGTCCGGATCCTACATACATAACAGTGAGGCCATGGGGTAGTGCTGCAACGCTGGAGAACGGTATTTATAACTCTTGACTACTTCATCGGCTACAACGATGCTAGGAGGTGTGTTGCAATGCGCCAACACCCAGCGATGGCACGAAGACATGCTTCAACGACTGCGATGATGTTGTGCCGACATGCTTCGAGGATGTTGCGACGGCCATGGTGATGCTACGAGGCATATTGCAACAGCCGCGACATTGGCACGACGACACCCTTCAAACATCCATGGTGTGCTTCAACGGTTGCAATGATGTCGTAACGGCATGCTCCGACGATGTTGCGACGACTACGGTGATGCTACGAGGCATGCCGCAATAGCCGCGGCATTGGCACGACGACATGATTTAAACATCCGTGGTGTGCTTCGAAGGCTGCAATGATGCTGCAACGACATGCTCCGAGGATGTTACGACGACCACGGTGATGCTACGAGTCGTGTTGCAAAAGTCACGGCATTGGCACGATGACATGCTTTGAACACCTCTGTGTGCTTCATTGTCTGGGACGATGCCGTGATGTTATGCTCTGGGGATGTTGCGACGACCACGGTGATGCTATGAGGCATGTCGAAACAGCCGCAATATTGACACGACGACATACTTTGAACACCCGTGGTGTGCTTCGACAGCTGCGATTATTCCATGACGCATCATCGTGATCAATGAAGCATCCCCATGACCATTGAAGCATGCTTCATTGCATGGCCGCGGTCGTATAAACATTTCCACAACCGTCGACCTTGTCATTGTAATTGAAGCATCGCCATGACCATTGATCCACGCTTCGTTGTATGAACGTAGTCATCGACACTGTCACAACAAGCCTCATTACGGGGGTCGACACAGCATTGTCACGATCGTCGTGGTCGTTGAAGCATTGCCATGGTGATTGAAGCACACCTTGTAGCATGGCCGCGATCGTCGACGTCGTCACGGCAAGCCTCGTGGCTGTGGTCTCGACGCATCATTGTCGTGACCATCGTGGTCGTTGAAGCATTGGCAGGATCACTAAATCATGCCTTGCGGCATGGCCACAGTCATCGACGTCATCACAACACGCCTCGTCATTGTAGTTGTGAAAGCACTGCCACAACTGTTGAAGCACACCTTCCAGCGTGGACACGAACGTCGACGCCATTGTTGCATGCCTCATCGCCGTGGTCATGGAAGCATCGCCGTGGCCATTGAAGCACGCCCTACAATAAGCATTGTCGTAACATCCACCCAGTACCCTTCGGCGGCTTGGCGGCACGAGTAAGGGGTACATTTGTGACCCCGGATTTATAGCACCTCGGCGCAACAGCAACTCCACCACTCCCCTTGCAACATCATGCTACCTCTTGAGCTTGCGTTGGTTTTCCCTTGAAGAGGAAAGGGTGATGCTGCACAGTAGCAGTAAGTATTTCCCTCAGTTTGAGAACCAAGGTATCAATCCAGTAGGAGTATCAAGCCAAGTCTCCAAAAGTACCTGCGCAAAAACAACAAACTTGCACCCAACCCTACAAAGGGGTTGTTAATCCCTTCACGATTGATTGCAAGGTGAGATCTGAAGGCGGAAAGTGCAACAAAGTAAAAGTGTAGGGCTGAAAATATGATGTGAAGTAGACCCGGGGGCCATAGTGTTCACTAGAGGCTTCTCTCAAGATAGCAAATATTACGGTGGGTGAACGAATTACTGTCGAGCAATTGATACAACCGCGCAAGTAATGACGATATCTAAGGAAATGATCATACATATAGGCATCACGTCCGAGACTAGTAGACCGATACTTTCTGCATCTACTACTATTACTCCACACATCGACCGCTATCCAGCATGCATCTAGTGTATTGAGTTCATGACAAACAGAGTAACGCCTTAAGCAAGATGACATGATGTAGAGCGATAAATTCATGCAATATATATAAACCCCATCTTTTTACCCTTGATGGCAACAACATAATGCGTGCCTCGCTACCCCTTCTGTCACTGGGTGAGGTCACCGCACGGTATGAACCCAAAACCAAGCACTTCTTCCATTGCAAGAATTATAGATCAAGTTGGCCAAACGAATCCCACAACTCGAAGAGAATTACAAGGATATGAAATCATGCATATAAGAGATCAGAGGAAACTCAAATAAGATTCATAGATAATCTGATCATAAATCCACAATTCATCGGATCTCGACAAACACACCGCAAAAGAAGATCACATCGGATAGATCTCCATGAAGATCATGGAGAACTTTGTATTGAAGATCCAAGAGAGAGAAGAAGCCATCTAGCTACTAGCTATGGACCCAAAGGTCTGTGGTGAACTACTCACGCATCATCGAAGAGGCAATGGTGTTGATGAAGAAGCCCTTCGTCTTCGAATCCCCCCTCTGGCAGGGCACCAGAACGTGCCCCAGATGGGATCTTGCGGAGACAGAAGCTTGCGGCGGCGGAAAAGTATTTTCGTGGCTCTCTCCCGTGGTTTTGGATTTTTCAGGGATTTATAGGCAGAAGAAGTAGGGCAGAGGAGCCACAGGGGGCCCACAAGCCTGCTAGGCGCGCCCCCAGGCCGCAGCTAGGGGGCTTGTGGCCTCCCCTGGGACCCTTTGCCTTGGTTCTCAAGCTTCCTGCGTATCTTCTGTTCCGGAAAAAATCTTTTCGGAGGTTTTATTACGTTTGGACTCCGTTTGATATTCTCCTTTGAGAAAGGTCAAAAACACAGAAAAAACAGGGACTGGCACTTGGCACTGAGTTAATAATTAGTCCCAAAAAAGATATAAAATGCACACAAAACATCCAAAGTTTGACAAGATAATAGCATGGAACCATCAAAAATTATAGATACGTTGGAGACGTATCACATCACATCCAAGCATCGTCGGTGGACATCGCAACAGCAACTCCATCGTCCTCCACAACATCACCGGCGGCCATCGCGATGTCCCCTAAAAAATCACCCGACGCACCCCGAGGACTGTCGCAACATCAACTCGAGCATCGGGTGGCTGTTGTAGCAATGTCGCTGCCCACCCTTCCAACATTGGAGTGTCTATGGCTTTGCAATGGCGGACTCGGCTTTGCAGCGTCTCATGTCCCACTTGCAACATTGGCGGACAACCTTGTTGTGTTGAGCCGTTGCGTTTGGCTGCACCAGTGACGTTAAGGCAACGTTGCGCATGGACGATTTTGATCTCTTCCAAGTAAAGCAATTTTGTCATATATTTTCTCTTTTTTTGTTTTATTGGTTCCGTGTTTTTTGCTGAAAAGGTTCAAAATGTCTTACCAATTTTTAGTTAGAAGAGAGGCATGGCATTAGGCTAACGGTGACGGCGTGCAGGGAGTGTGGAGGGCCAAGCAAAGGCTACATGCAATGATCGACCGCAGAAGCGAACACATTGTTTTTCACTTATTAGTACACAAGAGAACTTAGTTGGGATGAAAAGATATCTCGATCCGGGCGTGGTTGTTCTGCGACTGGACGGTGCGATGCGCAACTGATTTCCGGAAGAAATGAGTCGGCTGATTATAACAATTTTCCTTTTGCTAAATCATATCTAGATGTGACATAAGTATTGCACATTTAAATTTTATATCATTAATCTTACGTGAAAATTTATGTTAATATTTTTTTTTCTTTTATACTTCATTTAGTTATTTAGATGTGTAATAATTATGCCACATCTAAGATGTGTCCTAGACACACCCTTCAGCAACAATCAAACCGGTGATCCCTATTTTTTATGTTTAAAAAAACGGTGATCCCTACCTATGCTTTAAGAAAATGCTCAAAATTGAAATATATTCCCTTTTAAATAAATGGTCGGAAATGGCATTTAGAAGTTTGAGGAACCAAAGAGGGTCCTCCTCGTCCATCTCATCATCGTCCATTCTTTGTTCTACAATGAAGATTATGCCATCCACTATTGGACTCCCTTCCTCGCATCGCGTGCTGCACCCAGCACTACAAGCGCTGGTAATTGCATATGCAGGGTGGTGGTGTTCATACCTACTTGCTGATGTGTGGTTATTGGTGTGTGCTAGGTCGCCTCAAGACGAAGAAGATTCCTCGGCCACAACAACATCCAACCCCTTGCAGTCTCCAAGCCGCATCGGGGTCTCGTCCTCCTCTCCCCCGAGCCGTAACGGAGGAGGCAAATTCTCATGGCCCACTTTCACACTCGACAAGATAACCCTTACGTTGCCAATGGGGGTCAACTGGTTGTGGAATGTGAGTTCCAAGGGCTTCATTATCACTCCCTTTTCCACATCCACCTTCTCACCTTTGATCACGTAGAGTATGGTGCATGGGGTTTCGTTGGTTTGCAAAGACATGTCTGCGACGTAAAACATCCTAAAGGCAACGAAAACGAAGATTGTAGATATGTGTTGGTGCGACGGTTAATTACCATGAGGGTGTCGATGTGAGCAAAATACGAAGGTCTGCCTAGCATGCCAGAGACAGAGGACGGACTGCTACGAGCGGGTGCGAGTACGGGTGCGGGAGTAGGTGCGGTTGCGAGAGCACGTGATGGTGCGGTTGTGATGTTCACCCAGTTTCTCCCAACAAAGCTGGGCATGGGAAAATCATGTGAGCTCTTGTGTGGATTTTCCTTCTGCCATTTGATGACAACCGGGATCAAGTTAGGAGCGAAATCTTTTCTGGACGTAGCTACACCTGCATTGACTGTCTTCTCGAGCAACTCATCTTGGGACTGAGCTATTTATTCCTCGTCCTCATTTTCTTTTTTTATCGATCGCAAGCTTCACCTTCTCGTCGATGTTCGCCTGACTGGACCTCTTTTTCTGCTTCTTGGCCTCCGGGCCCTCGTTGTAATAGAACTTCCACGTGACGTCGTCTCCAAAGCCAAGCACACGTCCATATTGCGGTCGCTGGTCCAAAGGGAGTCCCTTCAGTTCGTTCAAGGCCCGGTTGAGAGGGGTGTCCCACTTGGACCTCCTTCATGAAGAGTCGCTTTCGGCCGCAAGCCTGTGTTGCTTATCGTGCAAAAGTGCGACAACCCGAGACCGACGCTCCAGAAGATTTCCCTTTTATTGTGTTGCCACCGTGTGATTTATTTGGTAGTTGCATTCATCATCGCATCATTATCATCATCTGCATTGCATCGACACTCCCTTACTACCATTTTTGGAAACTTGCATCCATTATTAGTTGCCGGTTCTCTCCGTTATCGACGTTGGCCGTTTTGAGACCAACCACACTCGCACGCGCTTGCAACATCGTTAATATACTGTTTTTAAAAGTGTGTGAAAAATATTCTCGGATTGGGTTGAAACTTGGCATGCGGTCTAATTTTATTGTAGGTAGGCCGCCTGCCAAATTTCATCGCAATCGGAGTCCGTTTGATACCCGAACGATCGACCGTAGTGGCACCGTCATCGGTTTATCGTCGGATGTTTTCAGTGTTTAAAAATCTCGTTGCCGGGCCGCTAAACCCCTCTCTTCTCTCAGCCCCAGCCCACCTATCCCATTAATATCACCCCCATGTCTGGAGCCGTTCGGTCGAGATCGAAAGGCTCAAATTGGGCTGAAATCCCCTAACCCTAACCCCCAATCCTATTTAAACAGCTTCCCCTGCCCATTTTAGACCTTCCCTAACCTCCCACCTCGCATTCCATGCCTCCCCGAGCCTCTTTCCCAGCGCCCATCGCTGTTTTTCTATCATGTGCCGAGGCACTGTTAGGCCCATTAGGACAATTCGGCCCGTTTAGTTTTTTTAGGTTTTGCAAATTTATTATTTTCAGAAAAAAGCATATTTTCGAACGCCTGTATTTTTTGAACCGTGCGTCGAATCACGACAAATTATATATGTAGAACAAGTAGAATTTCGCATAGATTATTATTTCCCAGCTTGCATGCATATTTAAAACTGTTAGCAGTGTTGTTTGCATTGGTTTGGATGTCGACGTGTTAGAAATGGTTTAGTTTGTAGTTATTTAACCGTAGCTCCGTTGGAGATGGGCCATATATGTAAATGGACTAGAACGACGAGTAGAATCATGTGAACCACTTTTTTTCATTTAACAAACATAAAATACATTTAGGACAGATCTGGGTAGATTACAAAGTTAACACGTGGGGTCAGTTCGGAGATGCTATATGTCGTTTCCGACCTCACTTAAAATGCTTAGATAGGTAGATTATTTGTGCTTCACCCCTTGCCATGTTTAACAACATTTAATACTGAAGTATCCTAAACGAGAGTGAACTAAATATTTGAATGCGGAGTCTCGTCAATATCCAACTCGTTGCATATTTATCTTCACTTAATGTGTAGTGTTTGATTGTTGTAATTGCCATGCCATGCTTTTCATAATTAAACTGGTCATCCAGCATATGTGTTGTGCATCATGTCATGCATGTGCCGTGGTGAATACCATGTGTTGATTCTTTTTCGGTTTGCTTCGTTTTGATAGAGATCCGAACCGCTTCGGAGTGTGAGGATCCGTTCGACTACGTCGGTTCATCTGCTTCGCAGAGTCGTTCTTCTTCCAAGCGGGATCACAGGAAAGATGATCATTTCCCTAGATACCATTACTATCATTTCCATGCTAGTTATACCGTTTCTACCGCTATGTGTCCCTGCCTACCACCTATTAAATATCACCCTCCCAACATTTCCATGAAAACCTACAACCTTTCTACAACCTAGAAACCACTAATTAGCTATGTTACTGCTTTTTTAACCATTGGATAGCGTTGCTAGTTGCAGGTGCAGTTGCTTCCATGTGATAACATTGGTTCCTTTTTATATCACCATATTGTGCTAATTAATTTAATGCACCTATATACTTGGTAAAAGGTGGAAGGCTCGGCCTTTCTAGCCTGGTGTTTTGTTCCACATTTGTTGCCTTAGTTTCGGCTACGAGTGTTATGTTCCATAATTGAGCGCTCCTAACATGCTTGGAGTTGTTATGGGGACCCCTTAGATTTTCGTTTTGGGATAAAGCTCGACTGGCAAGGCCCAACATTGATATTATTTGCTTAATAACAACTAAAATATGCATAGGTTTGATCACAACTAAAATAAGTGATCCTCATGAGTGTTGGTCCACCCAGTTAGCAGTCGGTGGTGCCACCTCGGGGCAACTCAAGGTGTTTTCAGGCTATCGTCCACTTTGCATAGACGGATGACGCCCGTAGATAGAGAGCGCACGGCTCTAGATGCGGATCTGGCTCACCGGGTGGCCTTGCTGGACTTGTTTTACTCTTCTCAAACGTCTTGTGTGAGGGATACCGAGGATACTTTGGGCTATCTCGTGGTTGAGGTTTTCTAGTAGGAACCTGAGGAGATCACGGGTTTCCCTGATCGAGGTCATTTCGGCGCAGCGTGTGGTAGTTTGTGATGGACTAGTTGGAGCACCCCTGGATGGTTAAATCATTCGGAAAGCCGTGCCTGTGGTTATGTGGCAACGTGGACACTTTGTTTAACATCCGGTTCTAGATAACTTGAAGTAAGCTTAACTAAAACTTGCCAATTGAGTGCTAACCGTGGCTGTCTCTTTCGTGAGCTCCTTCTCCGATCGAGGACATGATGGGGTTATGTCTGACGTAAGTAGGTGTTCAGGATTGTTCATTTGATCATCATTAGACACGTCTGTTATGCGTAGATCATCCCCCTCTTTTATTCTTGTACTCGTAGGTTATCCCCCTCTGTATTCTTGTACTCGTAAGTCAGCCACCATATATATGCTTAGCCGCTTGCTGCAGCCTCACCACTTAACCATACCTCACCCATTAAGCTTTGCTAGTCTTGATACCTTTGGAAATGAGATTGTTGAGTCCCTTGTGGCTCACATATTATAACAACACCAGTTTTAGGTACAGGTAAAGAGTTACTTTGACGTGAGTGCGATGCTTGTTCATTTGGAGTTTCTTCTTGTTCTTCATCATCGATCTAGGATGGGCTCTAGGTCGGTAGACTGAGATAGCAAGGATGGACGTTGTTCTTTTATCATTTGTTTTCGTCCATAGTCGGACCTTGCTCTTCTTCATGGTGATTGACTATGTTGTTGTATTAATGTCATTCTGATGTAGCTTGTGGCGAGTGTAAGCCAACTCCTTATACTGATCTTTTCAGTACATGTACTTGTAACGATATCCATTCTTGCGAAACAACGAGATGCGTTTCTATCCTTGTCGAGGCCCTCGCACCAAAATAAGGATAGGATCGCATCTTGGGCGTTACAAGTTGGTATCACAACAGTACCAACCTAGGAGCCCCCTTGATTGATCGAACTTGGCCGAGTCGAGTCTAGTGAAAATTGCTTTGAGCCTAGTTATATATCGGAGAGTAGGATTCTTTTTTTTCTCCTCTTCTATGATCTGGTGAGGAATCTTGATGTAATAATTTTAATTCTACTCCTCTTCTCACTCAAATATTTTTAGGATCACGCAAATATTTTTGGAATCTATATGATTCTGATGTGACAGAGTTCTGACTTGGTGCCTCCTGTTGTGTTGATTTTATTCCGGGGAGTTGAGCTCGTGGGGATTCTTGAGCACATCGTTATCAGTCAAATTTCTTAATATCTTAGGATGGAGGATGTTCGAAATTGCTTCAATACTAGTAGTGGCGAGATAAACCCGACATCGCGAGTACTGGTGCAGAGAGTTTGGGGGTACTGCCATACTTAGTATCGTTGTGTTTTCGAGGATCTGAGATAGATGAGTTTTTGAGATCTCTGGTTGTGTGTTGACGGATGTGATACACTGGACGGGTAGTGTTATTGCTAGGAGTTGAGTGGTGGATTTTACTCCTTGTATCTGTGGACCCGATTGCATGACCAGAAAATTTCGAGAGTTCTTAGGTGTGAATTCAAGTAGTTATTTATAGGGCAATCTTCAAACAGATGCATGATGTGAGGTTGGGGTTTGACATCTAGTGGATTCGTTTGTTCACGGTCGTCTTACAACGGTTCTCGTTGTGTCTTAAAGAGTCCTTGTAGCTTGTTGCGACTCCAGGACGCTTTGTATGTCATGTGCACTGCCTTGTACATGATGGACACTGTAGGATAGAGCCCGTGCGATCCTATCCATGAAAATATCGGACGAAATCTCTGTCATGAATTTTTTTCGGATTGTTTTGTAAGCCTCATCTTTTGTTTTGTTGGGATATGGTAATTAGAGTTGCTTCAATGTCAAATGGTGATTTCATATCTTTACAAGAGCTATTCTCATATTTCTATGGGAAAGCTAATTAATTCTTTTGCTCAATCAAGTTGTCTTATCAATTTTTTTCAACCGGAGTGGCCATATCAATTCTTTTCATCCGGTGTGCTTCTCTTCAAGGGAATTCAATCCTCTCCAATTTTGCAAGATCAATCATCTTGGGTTGTGAAAAATCATGTTATTTCCTTCCTTATCAATTTAGTTGGTTTGTTGTGAATCTTCTCAACATCTTTCCATCTTATCTAATTTTGCCCTCCTTTCCTACCGAAGTGCTGTCGAAATTTTGTGTGAATTCTTGCTTGTTTCTCATAACATTCTTCATCTCCTTACAACCTTCAAGATTCATTGGTTTCACTCGTTTTTCAAGAAGCGACTAAGTTTTACCTCTTCCTATTCTCCTTTCATTCTTAGATCTCGGGGCGAGATCTCTTGTTAGTGTAGGAGAGTTGTGACAACCCGAGACCGACGCTCCAGAAGATTCCCCTTTTATTGCGTTCCCGCCATGTGATTTATTTGGTAGTTGCATTCATCATCGCATGATTCGCATCATCCCAATTGCATCGGCACTCTGTTGCCGCCAGTTTTCAAAACTTGCATCCGTTATTAGTTACTGGTTCTCTCCGTTATCAACGTTGACCGTTTTGAGTCCAAGCACACTCGCCTGCGCCCGTGGCATCGTTAATATATTGTTTTTAGAAGTGTCCGGAAAATATTTTTAGATTGGGTTGAAGCTTGGCGCGCGGTCCTATTTTATTGTAGGTAGGCTGCGTGCCCAATTTCATCGCAATCGGAGTCCGTTCGATACCCAAACGATCGACTATAGCGGCACTGCCATCGGTTTATCGTCCGATGTTTTTTGGTGTTTAAAATTCTCATTTCCGGGCCGCTAAACCCCTCTATTCTATCATCCCATCATGGTTACACAACCCACCTAGCCCATTAACACCACCCCCACGTCCGGAGCCGTCCGATCGAGATCGAACGGCTCGAATCGGGCTGAAATCCCCTAACCCTACCCCCCAATCATATTTAAACAACTTCCCGTGCCCATTTTGGACCTTCCCTAACCTCCCACCTCGCATTCCATGCCTCCCCCGAGCCTCTATCCCCCGCGCTCGGCGTTGTTTTGCTATCATGCGCCTGTGCATTGTTAGGCCCATTAGGACAATTCGGCCCGTTTAGTTTTTTTAGGTTTTGCGAATTTATTATTTTTAGAAAAAAGCATATTTACAAACACCCGTAATTTTTAAACCGTGCGTCGGATCGCGACAAATTATATATGTAGAACGTGTGGAGTTTCGCGTATATTATTGTTTCCCAGCTTGCATGCATATTTAAAACTGTTAGCCATCTTGTTTGCATTGGCTTGCGTGTCGATGTGTTAGAAATGGTTTAGTTCATAGTTATTTAACCGTAGCTCCATTGGAGATGATCCATATATGTAAATGGACTAGAATGACGAATAGAATCACCTGATCTTCTTTGTTTTGCTGTTTAACAAACATAAAGTACGTTTAAGACAGATCAGGACATATTACAAAGTTAACACGTGGGCTCAGTTCGGAGATGCTATATGTCGTTTCGGGCCTCATTTAAAGAGCCTAGATAGGTAGATTATTTGTGCTTCACCCCTTGCCATGTTTAACAACATTTAATATTGATGTGTACCTACATGAGAGTGAACTAAATATTTGAATGTGGAGTCTCGTCAATATGCAACTCGTTGCATATTGATCTTCACTTAATGTGTAGTGTTTGATTGTTGTGATTGCCATGCCATGCCTTGCATATTTAAACCGGTCATGCATCATATGTGTTGTGCATCATGTCGTGCATGTGCCGTGGTGAATATCGTGTGTTGATTCTTGTTTTCGGTATGCTTCGTTTTGATAGAGATCCGAACCGCTTCGGAGTGTGAGGATCCGTTCGACTACGTCGGTTCGTCTGCTTCATGGAGTCGTTCTTCTTCCAAGCGGGATCACATGCAAGATTATCATTTACCTAGATACCATTAATATCATTGTCATGCTAGTTATACCATTTCTACCGCTATGTCTCGGTGCCTACTGATAACCCACAAGTACAGGGGATCGCAATAGTTTTTGAGGGTAGAGTATTGAACCCAAATTTGTTGATTCGACACAAAGGGAAGCCAAAGAATATTCTCGAGTATTAGCAGTTGTGTTTTCAATTCAACCACACCTGAAAGACTTAGTATATGCAGCAAAGTATTAGTAGCAGATTAGTGTGATAGCAACAGTAGCAACGGTAACAGTAGCAGCAACAACAGCAGTAGCGACGGAGTAAGAGTAGCAGCAGTGACAACAGTAGTGACAGAGTAACAGTAGCATCAGTGACAACAGTAGCAGCAAAGTAACGTAGCAAGGACCAGTAGGAAAAACTCGTCGGCATTGGATCAGTGATGGATAATTATGCCGGATGATATTCATCATGCAACAGTTATAACACGGAGAGGTATGTAACTAGCTCCAGTTCGTCAATGTAATGTAGGCATGTATTCCGTATGTAGTCATTCGTGCTTAGGAAACAAACTTGCATGACATCTATTGTCCATCCCTCCCGTGGCAGCGGGGTCCTAATGGAAACTACGGGATATTAAGGTTCTCCTTTTAATAGAGAACCGGAACAAAGCTTTAGCACTTAGTGAATACATGAACTCCTCATACTATGGTCATCTCCGGGAGTGGTTCTGGCTATTGTCACTCCGGGGTTGCCGGGTCATAACACATAGTAGGTGACTACAACTTGCAAGATAGGATCAAGAACACACATATATTGACGAGAACATAATAGATTCAGATCTGAAATCAAGGCACTCGGGCCCTAGTGACAAGCATTAAGCATGGCAAAGTAGTAGCAACATCAATCTCAGAACATAGTGGATACTAGGGATCAATCCCCGTCAAAACTAACTCGATTACATGATAGATCTCATCCAACCCTTCACCGTCCAGCAAGCCTACGATGAGATTACTCACGAACGATGAAGAGCATCATGGAATTGGCGATGAAGGAAGGTTGGTGATGACGATGGCGATGATCTCCCCTCTCGGGAGCCCAGAACGGACTCCAGATCTGCCCTCCAGAGGAAGAACAAGTGGTGGCGGCGCCTCCGTATCGTAAAACGCGATGAACTCTTCTCCTTGATTTTTTTCGGACGAAAGGGACTAAATAGAGCTGGAGTTGGAGGCGGCGGAGCTCCATGGGCCCCACAAGCCTGCTAGGCGTGGCGAGGGGGCCCCGCGCCTGTTGGGCTTGTGGGCTCCACGCTCCACTTCTCCGGTTGATTCTTGCGCCAGTATTTTTTATATATTCCACAAAAAATCCTCGTAAATTTCCAGGTCATTCCGAGAACTTTTATTTCTGCGCAAAAACAACACCATGGCAATTCTGCTGAAAACAACGTTAGTCCAGGTTAGTTACATTCAAATCATGCAAATTAGAGTCCAAAACAAGGGCAAAAGAGTTTGGAAAAGTAGATTCGACGGAGACGTATCAACTCCCCCAAGCTTAAAGCCTTGCTTGTCCTCAAGCAATTCAGTTGACAAACTGAAAGAGACAAAAGAAAAACTTTTACGAACTCTGTTTGATCTTGTTGTTGCAATTATGTCTAACTCATATTCAGGTTTTCAGCAAGATAATAAGCTAACCACGTAAGGAATGACATTTAGATCCCATGGCAAACTCATATCAATGGCATAATCAACTAGCGAGCAATAATAATGATCTTCAAATGTCAACACTTCAATCAAGACAATCATGAAGCAGTATGAACAGATGGTATCTCAGTAGCTCTTTCTCAAACCACAAAACATAAATGCAGAGCACCTTCAAAGACTAAGGGCTGACTGGACATTGTAATTCATGGCAAAAAAGATCCAGTCACAGTCATACTCAATCACAGTTAAAAGCAAAGCATAAAAATGACAGAGGTGCTCTCTAATTGGTGCTTTTATAAGAAGAGGATGACTCAACAGAAACATAAATAGATAGGCCCTTTGCAGAGGGAAGCATTGATTTGCAGAGGTGCCAGAGCTCAAGCTTTGAAGACAGAGAAAAATAATTTTGGGTGGCATGCTTTCATCGTCAACGCAATGACCAAGAGTTTTCACCATCTTCCATGCTACACATACTATAGGCGGTTCCCAAACTGAAAAGTAAAGTTTTGACTCCCCCACCACCGATCAATCACACTCCACGGCTAGCCGAATACTCGGGTGCCGTCCATACCAATAACAATCCAGGGGGATATTTGTTTGTATTTATCTTTTCGATTTGAGCATGGAACTGGGCATTCCAATTACCGGCCCCTTTCTCGTGAATGATAGTGAATAATCACATATCGAGGATAACACGCCTAGCATGGAAGATACTGATCGCCCCTTGTCACCACATGAGCGGTTCGGGCATGCAAAACAGATTATTTCTTGAAGGTTTAGAGAGTGGCACATGCAAATTTACTTGGAACGACATGTAGATACCGCATATAGGTAGGTATGGTGGACTCATATGGAACAACTTTGGGTTTATGGAAGTGGATGCACAAGCACTATTCCCGCTTAGTACAAGTGAAGGCCAACAAAAGACTGGGAAGCGACCAACTAGAGAACGACAATAGTCATCAAAATGCATTGAGATTAACCAACATTGAGTGCAAGCATGAGTAGGACATAAATCACCATGAACATGAATATCATAGAGGCTATGTTGATTTTGTTTCAACTACATGCGTAAACATGCGCCAAGTCAAGCCACTTGAATCATAAAAAGGAGATACCATCCTATCATACTACATCATAATCATCTCGAGATTCATGTTGGCATCCAAGACAAACCATTATAAGCTCCTAGCTAATTAAGCATGGCATCAGAAACTATGATCTCTAAGTTGTCATTGCAAACATGTTTCTCTCACAACAAAGCTGAATTAGGAATGATGAGCTATTCATATTTACAAAAACAAAATAGATAGAGTTCGTACCAGCTTTTCCAGGCTCAGTCACTTCATCATATATCGTCATTATTGCCTTTCACTTGCACGACCGAACGATGTGAACAATAATATGAGTGCTCGTGCACTGGACTAAGCTAGAATCTACAAGCGAACACAAAGGAGAAGACAAAGTAATATGGCTCTTTGACAGATAAACAGATATGCATGCGAGAGCCACTAAACATTGTAACCATGGTCTTCTACCTTGACCCAAAGAAAAAGAAAACTATTTACACGGGAAAGCTCCCAACAAGCAAAAGAAGAACGATAAATATTGTTGGGTTTTCTCAAACTAGACAAACACACGAGAAGAAAGCGAGAAAAATAAATAAACTAGCATGGATGATACAGTGGCAAGGTGTGAACACCGACTAACAAAGTGAAAGCGTGAGCATGAATATAAAGTCGGTCAGAAACACGTTCTCCCCCAAACTTAGGCTTTTGGCCTAAGTTGGTCTACTCCCAAGGAGGGAAATAACCGTCTCCAGGGTACTCCGGAGTGGACTGAGGGTGCCACTGCTGGGTGAGCTCCTTTAGCTTCCACTGATAAACTGGCGTCTGGTACTCGACTGGTAGCTCGGACACGGGCGCGTGTGGTGGTGCTATGCCCCAATATGCGTAGATGTCCGAGGGCATAATAATGTACCTGCCTAGATGAAGATTTAACAAAGAAGGAGCAGGCAAGGTAATAGTCTCACGATTACCCTGACTAAATACCAGGTTATAAATCATCCTCTTATTTATATCTTTATCAAGAAAGTCATGGCGAACCATGCTATCATAATCTAGATATCTTTCAGGAAGAAGAATCTCTTCTTCCTCGCGCAGTCTAATAGGTATCTCAAAATGTTTGGCAAGACGAGTAGCATAGATACCTCCATAAACAACGCATTTAGAACGGTTCGTGTTCAACCGTTGAGCTACTATAGCGCCCAAGCTATAAGTTTTATCATTATAAAGGGCTTCGCGCAAAACTGCAAGATCTGGGGAGCTAAGGGCCCCAGCTTTCCCATGGCCAATCAAACATTTTCCCACAAATAATGAGAAGTACTGAAGCACGGGAAAATGTATGCTAGCAGCTCTAGCGCAAGACACTCCTCTCTCCATCCTACATCAATAGTATCTCTGAAAGCCTCCAAGTCCCGTGGACGAGGTTCATGAATTTCCCCAACATAAGGTAATTTGCAAACATTGCAAAAATCCTGAAGTGACATGCGCTGGGGGATATCATATAACTTGAACTCAACCATAGGAAGATTCTTCCTTGGATAGAAGTTAAAGCTTTGCACGAAAATATTAGTGAGGAGGAGGTATTGTGGACACTTATCTTCAACGAAGGCGGTAAGGCCTGCGTTCTCCACCAAGTAATAAAAGTCCTCATAAAGTTCGGCGACGCATAAGAACACATCGCTTGGCCACTTGCACGCTCGAACTTCTGCAACTCGGGGGGCCGGATACTTGGGTTTCTTCTTCTCATGTTGATCATCCTTGGGGTCACGGCTTGAAGAGCCTCTTAAGAACCTCCTCATCTTTTCCTTTTTCTATCTCTGAAAATTTCTGAAATTTTTAGTGACTCTAAGGAAAAGTGAACAAGGCTCAACGAAACTCATAGAAACTACTCCGACAAGTGCCTAGAGGCCATATCACGCATCAAAACTACTTGGGACCAGCTAAAATTAGCATACAAAGCTCAAGAACAGGGTCACCAAGGCAGAAACAATACGCGACGTATAAGGCACTAGATCAAAAACTAATTGGACCAATGGAGGAGTCACATACCAAGGAGCAATTTCCCCAAAATAGTTTGGTGAATGGGGCTTTGCACAAGGAGATCGAAAATCGCAGCAAGAAGAGCAAGAACACGGGTTTGAGCCGCGAAACGATTTTTTCTGGAGGTAGGAGAAGGAGATGGGAGCTAGAATAAGTGGAGGGGGGATACATGGGCCCCACAAGTCTGGTAGGCGCGGCCAGGGGGGTGCCTGTGCCTCCAGGGCTTGTGGCCCACTAGTGCAGCCCCGTGACTAGCTCTCCGTCTCAGAATTTTCCAAAAAATCCATAAAAAATCATACTTGATTTTCAGGGCATTCGGAGAACTTTTATTTTCGGGACACTTTTCTACGGATGCAAAAAGCAGAAAACAGGGAAAACTAAAGCTAAATCTATCATTTTTCTTCTAAGCAACTGAAGGTGAAAGCTTGGAACAGAAGGTTGTGACTCCTTGATTCATCCGCCTCATGGTCATCGAAATAAATCCGTCAATGAGGTTGATCAAGTCTCCTTGACAAACTTTTTTGAATCGCATAAGAAACGGAGAATTTTTGAATAGTCACTCGGTTACCTCAATGGGGATGTGCATATCCCCAACAAGCAAATCATACTTCATCTTGACAGTAGGTATAGGGCATTCGAAGCTCCCAATAAGAATCGATGAAGTTTTTTCAATAGCATTGATGCAATGTACTCGATATTGTTTCTTCGGAAAGTGCACCGTATGCTCATTACCGTTGACATGGAAAGTGGCATTACCTTTGTTGCAATCAATAACATCCCCTGCAATGTTTAGAAATGGTCTTCCAAGGATGACCGCCATGCCATCATCCTCGGGAATATCCAAAATAACAAAGTCTGTTAAGATAGTGACGTTAGCAACCACAACATGCACATCCTCGCAAATGCCGATAGGGAAAGCAGTTGATTTGTCGGCCATCTGCAGAGAGATTTCAGTGGGTGTCAACTTATCCAGTTCAAGTCTACGATAAAGAGAGAGAGGCATAACACGAACACCGGCTCCAAGGTCGCATAAAGCAGTTCTAACATAGTTTCCTTTAATGGAGCATGGTATAGTGGGCACTCCGGGATCACCTAGTTTCTTAGGAGTTCCACCCTTGAAGGTATAATTAGCGAGCATGGTGGAAATCTCAACCTCAGGTATCCTCCTATTATTAGTCACAATATCCTTCATGTACTTAGCATACGAAGACATTTTGAGCATATCTTCCAAACGCATTTGCAGAAAGACAAGTCTAATCATTTCAACAAATTGCTCAAAATCCTCATCATCCTTTTTCTTGGATGGTTTGGGAGGAAAGGGCATGGGTTTCTGAACCCATGGTTCCCTTTCTTTGCCATGCTTCCTAGCAGTGAAGTCGTTCATATCGTATCTTCTATTCTTAGGCTGTGGGTTATCAAGATCAACTGGTTCAATCTCCACATCCTTATCATTTCTAGGTTGAGCATCAACATGAACATCACTATCGATATTATCATTAGGCTTATGTTCATCACCAGATTGTGTTTCAGCATCAGAAACAGGGACATCGTTTGGACTCTCAGGTGTAACAGCAACAGGGTTGCTAGCGTGCAAGTTCCTATCATATTTCTTCTTCTTCCTAGGATGACTAGGTGCATCAGTGCTAACTCCTTGAGAATCTTGTTCAATTCTCTTAGGATGACCCTCATGATACAAAGGTTCCTGGGTCATTCTACCGCCTCTAGTGACGACTCTAACAGAATTGTCATTCAACTAATTGAGCAAGTCATTCTGAGCCTTAAGTACTTGTTCTACCTGAGAAGTAACCATAGAGGCATGTTTACTCAAAAGCTTAAGATCATTGACGTTTCTGTCCACACAGGCATTTCAATGAATAATCTTACAAGCATTTTGTTCCAATTGTATGCTAACATAAGCATTGAAACTTTGTTGTTTGGCAACAAAGTTATCAAATTCATCCAGGCATAAGCTAGCAGGTTTATCAAAAGGAATATCACTCTCATCAAATCTACGAAGAGAATTTACCTCTACTACGTGTATCGGGTTATCAAGACCATGGATCTGTTCGATAGGTGGTAGATTTTTGACATCTTCGGATTTAATGCCTTTCTCTTTCATAGATTTCTTAGCTTTTTGCATATCTTCAGGACTGAGGAATAGAATACCTCTTTTCTTAGGAGCTGGCTTCGGAGGTGGTTCGGGAATAGTCCAAGCATTCTCATTGCACAAGATATTATTCAATAGGATCTCAGCTTGTTTCACAGTTCGTTTCCTAAAAACACAACCAGCACAACTATCTAGGTGGTCTCTAGAAGCATCGGTTAGTCCATTATAGAAGATATCAAGTATTTCATTCTTCTCAAGAGGGTGATCAGGCAAAGCATTCAGTAGCTGGACGAGCCTCCCCCAAGCTTGTGGGAGACTCTCTTCTTCAACTTGCGCAAAGTTGTATATTTCCTGCAAGGCAACTTGCTTCTTATGGGCAGGGAAATATTTTTCAGATAAGTAGTAGATCATATCCTGGGGGCTACACACACAACCAGGAGCAAGAGAAGTGAACCAAGTCTTAGCATCATCCTTTAGCGAGAAGGGAAACAACTTAAGGATATAGTAGTGGCGAATCTTTTCCTCACTCGTGAATAGGGTGGCTATATCATGCAGTTTGGTAAGATGTGCTGCAACCGTTTTAGACTCATAACCGTGAAAAGGATCAGATTCGACCAGAGTGATTAACTCAGGGTCGAGAGTGAATTCATAATCCTTATCGGTCACAAAGATAGGCGAAGTAGCAAAGTTCGGGTCGTATTTCATCCTAGCGTTCAAAGATTTTTCTTTCCACTTGCGCAGTAACTTCTCAACATCATAGCTATCCTTACAAGCAAGAAAGTCCTCAGCTATCTCTCCCTCCATAACATAACCCTCAGGCATATCAAGCAATTCATATCTAGGAGAGCTAGTTCTAACATGTGAAATAGTGGTTCTACTTCAATAATCTCAGCAGTTTCAGAAGTATCATCACATCTAGCAGCAACGCTAGCAATTTGTGCATCAAGGAACGAACCTAGTGGCAAAGTAGTATCAAGCAAAGCATCATCACAAGCATCATGGACAGCAGAAGTAGCATCATCAAGCACATGCGACACATCAAAATTTCTAGCAGGAGGTGGTGTCCCAAACTTACTCATAACTGAAGGTGAATCAAGTGCACAGCTAGATGGCAGTTCCTTACCTCTCCTCGTAGTTGAGGGCAAGACTTTAGTTTTTGGATCTTTCGGATTCCTCATAGTGATCAGCAGACGTAAATCCCAAGTGACTGAGAGAATATTGCTATGCCTCCCTTGCAACGGCGCCAGAAAATAGTCTTGATAACCCACAAGTATAGGGGACCGCAACAGTTTTCGAGGGTAGAGTATTCAACCCAAATTTGTTGATTCGTCACAAGGGGAAGACAAAGAATATTCTCAAGTATTAGCAGTTGAGTTGTCAATTCAATCACACCTGAAAGACTTAGTATCTGCAGCAAAGTATCAGTAGCAGAGTAGTGTAATAGCAACAGTAGTAACGGTAACAATAGCAGCAGCAACAGCAGTAGCGACAGAGTAATAGTAGCAGTAGTGACAGAAGTAGGGATAGAGTAATAGTGGCAGCAGTGACAACAGTAGCAGCAAAGTAACGTAGCAAGGACAGGTAGGAAAAACTCATAGGCATTGGATAATTATGTCGGATGATATTCATCATGCAACAGTTATAACACGGAGAGATATGTAACTAGCTCCAGTTCGTTAATGTAATGTAGGCATGTATTTCGTATGTAGTCATACGTGCTTAGGGAAAAGAACTTGCATGACATCTATTGTCCATCCCTCCCGTGGCAGCGGGGTCCTAATGGAAACTACGGGATATTAAGGTTCTCCTTTTAATAGAGAACCGGAACAAATCATTAGCACTTAGTGAATACATGAACTCCTCATACTATGGTCATCTCCGGGAGTGGTTCCAGCTATTGTCACTCCGGGGTTGTCGGGTCATAACACATAGTAGGTGACTACAACTTGCAAGATAGGATCAAGAACACACATATATTGACGATAACATAATAGGTTCAGATCTGAAATCATGGCATTCGGGCCCTAGTAACAAGCATTAAGCATGGCAAAGTAGTAGCAACATCAATCTTAGAACATAGTGGATACTAGGGATCAATCCCCGTCAAAACTAACTCGATTACATGATAGATCTCATCCAACCCATCACCGTCCAGCAAGCCTACGATGAGATTACTCACGAACAATGAAGAGCATCATGGAATTGGCGATGAAGGAAGGTTGGTGATGACGATGGCGACGATCTCCCCTCTCCGGAGCCCCAAACGGACTCCAGATCTGCCCTCCAGAGGAAGAACAGGAGGTGGCGGCGCCTCCATATGGTAAAATGGGATGAACTCTTCTCCTTGATTTTTTTCGGACGAAAGGGACTAAATAGAGCTGGAGTTGGAGGCGGCGGAACTCCGTGGGCCCCACAAGCCTGCTAGGCGCGGCCAGGAGGGCCCGCGCCTGGTGGACTTGTGGGCTCCACGCTCCACTTCTCCAGTTGATTCTTGCGCGAGTATTTTTTATATATTTCATAAAAAATCCTCGTAAATTTCCAGGTCATTCCGAGAACTTTTATTTCTGCGCAAAAACAACACCATGACAATTCTGCTGAAAACAACGTTAGTCCGGGTTAGTTCCATTCAAATCATGCAAATTAGAGTCCAAAACAACGGCAAAAGAGTTTGGAAAAGTAGATACGACGGAGACGTATCACCTACCACCTGTTAAATATCAGCCTCCTAACATTGCCATGAAAACTTTCAACCTTTCTACAACCTAGCAACCACTGATTGGCTATGTTACCGCTTGCTTAACCATTGGATAGCATTGCTACTTGCAGGTGCAGTTGTTTCCATGTGATAACATGGGTTCCTTGTTATATCACCATATTATGCTAATTAATTTAATGAACCTATATACTTGGTAAAAGGGGGAAGGCTTGGCCTTTCTAGCCTGGTGTTTTGTTCCACCTTTGTCGCCTTAGTTTCGGCTACCGTTGTTATGTTCCATAATTGAGCACTCCAAACAAGCTTGGGGTTGTTATGGGGACCCCTTAGATTTTTGTTTTGGGATAAAGCGCATCTGGCAAGGCCAAACATTGATACTATTTTCTTAATAACAACTAAAATATGCATAGGGTTTGATCACCCCATGGATATTAATCAACCCCCGGGCTAGTGCTCCTCATGAGTGTTGGTCCACCCACCTAGCAGTCGCCGGTGCCATCCCGGGGCAACTCGAGGTGTTTTCAGGCTATCGTCCACTTTGCATAGACGGATGACGCCCGTAGATAGAGAGCGCGCGACTGTAGATGCGGATCTGGCTCACCGGATGGCCTTGCTGGAGTTGTTTTACTCTTCTCGAACGTCTTGTGCGAGGGATACCAAGGATACTTTGGGCTATCTCGAGGTTGAGGTTTTCCAATAGGAACCGGAGGAGACCACGGTTTTCCCTGATCGAGGTCATCCCGGCGCAACGTGTGATAGTTTGTGATGGACTAATCGGAGCACCCCTGCAGGGTTAAATCTTTTGAAAAGTCGTGCCTGCGGTTATGTGGCAACGTGGAAACTTTGTTTAACATCCGTTTCTAGATAACTTGAAGTAAGCTTAATTAAAACTTGCCAACCGAGTGCGTAACTGTGACTGTCTCTTTCTTGAGCTCCTTCTCCGATCGAGGACACGGTGGGGTTATGTCTGACGTAAGTAGGTGTTCAGGATCGTTCATTTGATCATCATTATACATGTCCGTTATGCGTAGATCACCCACCCTCTTTTATTCTTGTACTCGTAGGTTAGCCACCTCAAATAAATGCTCAGTCGCTTGTTGCAGCCTCACCACTTAACCATACGTCACCCATTAAGCTTTGCTAGTCTTGATACCTTTGGAAATGAGATTGTTGAGTCCCGTGTGGCTCACAGATTACTACAACACCAGTTTTAGGTACACGTGAAGAGTTACTTTGACGTGAGGGCGATGATTGTTCATTTGGAGTTTCTTCTTGTTCGTCGTTGTCGATCTAGGAAAGGTTCTAGGCCAGCATCCTGGGATAGGAAGGATGGGCGTCGTTGTTTTATCATTTGTTTTCGTCCGTAGTCGGACCCTGCTCTTCTTAATGGTGATTGATTCTGTTGTTGTATTAATATGACTCTGATGTAGCTTGTGGCGAGTGTAAGCCAAGTCCTTATACTCATCTTTTGAGTACATGTACTTGTAACGATATCCATTCTTGCGAAATGACAAGATGCGTTTCTATCCCTGTCGAGGCCCTCGTGCCAAAATAAGGATATGATTGCATCTTGGGCGTTACAAAAAGGAACGTGAACCGTTTAATAATGTGTAGTCAACTTGATCAGAAGCTAAATATAAGGTGGTAGAAGAATAATTACCAGTATTCTAATCAATTTTCTTGTGACCGGGTCCGTGTAAAAAACCTTCTTTTCCGCGTCCCACTTGTACTAGGGCCTGATGAAGTTATGCTCCAATGGGTCGATGAACTATGCGAATGGGTCTGGGATCACCGCGGCTTCACGTTGTGCGTCCTCCTTATCCCATATTGGCTTTTTGACAAAGTAGCCACTCCTTCCGGGGCATTTGTTCCGTGTGTTCCTTTGCTGAAATTCTTTGTATTTCCTAGACTTAGCCTTGGCCACGTCCGTAGCGCAAGTGTCCTTGAACTTTTCGAACTCCTATGTTGTAAGTGTCGGATTTTCCTCAAAAATCTTGGACAGGGGGTCATCAACCTCAATAGCTCATTTCACCCTCCCTTTCGAGGAGGCCAAATCATTTTTGAACATGCCCATGGCATGATTGTTAATTTTTTTTCATGGCAGTATCTTTCCACGGGCCTTCTATGTCCATATCCCGGTCGGGGAACTTGAATCTCTTGTGCAGCTTCGTTAGGAGCAAGTGCTCCATATTTGGCTTACTCCTTAAGTCATTGTCATTGACGCTTAGGGTTTCCCGTAGGATGCATCCGATGATCCACAAGTATAGGGGATCTATCGTAGCCTTTTCAATAAGTAAGAGTGTCGAACCCAACGAGGAGCAGAAGGTATTGACACGTGATCTTGAGCAAGGAATAATTGCAAGTATTGAAAGGTAACTTTTTATGGTTTTCTAGTACAAGCAACAAGGAAAAAAATGCAAGGAAAGTAAATGGTGCTGAGGTGCAGCAAGTTGCCCAATCCTTTTGAACACAAAGGATAAGCCGAGGGACTAATTATAAAGACTAAGGCGTTCATGAGGACACATGGGAGAGATAATCAAGTGCTTTCGCCATATTCTGTCTAGTACTATGTTCTGTATTGATAAGTGTTATGTGGGTGGATCTTAACTAGTGCACCATCTAGGCTAAGACAACCACACTCTTATGATTAATCCCTCTTGCAAGCGTCCGCAAATACAAGAGAGAAATTAAGGCAAAGCCTAACCACAGCAATAAGCTTTAGGATCCAATACTCCCTGATGCAAAAGTATGCGAACTGGGGTTCAGGTTTCTGTCACTCCGGCAACCCACCATAAGCATTCTTTATACATGATGCATTCCCCTAGGTCCATAAAAAGGCGAATTGTTATGTAGTCGACGTTCACATAACACCACTAGAAGAATAACACCATAAATTAAATATCAATCAACAGATATTACTTCAACATCATATGACTACTAGCAACTAGACTTCTCCAATGTCCTAAAGAACTAAAGTAACTACTCACAAGACATAAAAGAGATTATGATCAGAGGTGATGAAAATACGATGAACAATCTGGTCATAACAATAGTTCTCCAACAAAACTCAATAGCATTCACCATAAAAGAGCAATCAACACCGGTAGAGTAGAGGGGATGAATAGTGCAAGGTACAACTCCGATTGCAATGGTAAGATGAGATGGGGTGAAGATGGAGATGGTGCTGGTGATCATGATGATGGTGATGAGGATCTCGATGATGCCCGTGACAACGATGATGACGATGAGGACGATCTCCCCTTCTAGGAGTTCTCCCTGGCGGAATCTTCCCGCCGGAAAGGTCTTTTCTTCTGTGTAGGTTTCTGCCCCGAAGCGGTGGCGGAACTCCAGAAAAACTTCTGTCCCGTAACTTTTAGGTCACGAGGGTCATATAGGCCAAAGGAGAGCACCGGAGGCGGGACCCACCGCCCAGGCGGCCTTTTGGCGCGCCCTAGGGCTGACCCACGTGAGCAGGTCGCCTGGTTGCCCTGTGGCCCCCCGGCCCTTCTTCGGCCTGTCTTCGTAATCTGTTCAGAAACTCCTTCCCCATAAATTTTAGTGCAGTTGGAGATGTTGTGATATGGTAACTCTTCATGATATTTTCTCTGCTGAATTTCTGCTGTTTCGACACCGGAAAGTTGTAAACTGTGTAAAATAAGCCAAAACACTATAAGTACATCATCATATTGTGAAATATATCAATCAATAGAGACAAATTATGATACAAAATAGTGATGCATTTTGGACGTATCAACTCCCCCAAGCTTAGACCTCACTTGTCCTGAAGCGAATACTGAGCTCGGTAAACCTGTCCACAAGTTTAGAGAGTGAAGTGTCGATAAATAAGAATATAGACGAGAAGCATCATAATTTCTCTACTAAACTCAACCATCCTCAACAACAATCTCAACTCATAAGGCCCATATGAAAGAGTAATATCAATTACAATCAAAAGTAGGGCTAAGGAAACTCATCAAACCATGGCAAACATGTCCTTGGTCAAAGAACAACTAATAACTTTTAACTTTTGCTCTTCCTCTTATATTTTGATGAGATCAATTGAAGCTTTTTTAAAGAACATGTTATTAGTCAAGAAGTGAAAATGCTAACACAAAGGAAGATGTTTGCTTTAGCTAGGCTTAACAAACAACTTACTCATATTAATGATATTGTCAACAAAGTTGCGATATGGCAATCCTCAATGAAACAATATAAATGCATGCATCTTTGTCAACATAAAGTGTTTGCTCTTTTAAAGGATAGAAAGAAGTAGGTTTGCTGATTCAACATAAAAATAAAAGATTAGCCCTTCGCAGTGGGAAGTAGGGAAAACTCATGTGCTAGAGATTTTATAGATTTTTAAATCAACAAGATTGTAAAACAAGCTTTTGAGAGGTGCATAATTTGTCAACGAATGCTAGCAGATAGCCCAATACTTCTCATGCTGGACAAGTTTTGAGGAACGGCTCCCAAAGTGCGGACGATCACACCCCCTTAGTCTCCTTTGTTTATCACTACCAAAGTTTTATGATTTCTCATCAACAAAGCACGAAGGAGGTTTTGTTTGTTGTTATTATCTTTTACGAACTGGGCACACTCATGCCAGTCCCTCCTTGTATTAGGGGTTCACAGATTAAACATGCAAACCCAGGATAAAACTTGTCCAGTATGAGAAGATCATGAATTAGCTACTACTTCCTCATGAGCTAAAGCAGAGGCACAAAACAGGGAGTAATATTTGAAGTTTTAAAGATAGCACATGAGTAATATACTTTAGGAGTGGCGGTGAAACACCACATAAAGGGAAGGTATGGTGAACTCTTGGGAAGGTTGAGGTTTCAAGGTATGGATGCACAAGCAGTATTCCCTCTTAGTACAAGGGTTGGCTAGCAAAGGCTTTTGAGAGCAAACAAATGATGTTGACTTGGATGTAAAACAATATAAGGTTTAACATAAAGAATTGGCATAAAACATCAAGTTGTCTTCCTTGTCAACATAACACTTCAAGCATAAGAACATAAAGGTTTTGGCTATGTCGCTACTAGAAATACTCATGCTTGTTGTTATGACCAATGCTATGTTTGCCAAGATTAAATAAAGTTTTCAAAGCCATACCTGATATGTAAGATCAATACTCCCATAAGAATCGTCATATAAGGTCGATTCCATGAAGAGAATACCAGGTGCATCAAAGAAACCAATAGACTTCTCATTAATATTCCATCATAGACAACTGCACACTCATGGATACAAGACTCTCCACAAAGGAGTGATAGACCTCAATGCAAACACCTATTTCATAAGATAACTTCCCTAGACATGATACGACACTAAACTTGACCATAAAAGATAAAAGATAAAGATAAAAATAAAAATAAAGATACCGACCACTCCCCCAAGCTTGGAACAAGCTAAGGGAATGCCATTACCCATAAAGATTTCACTCTTCATCCTTGTTCTTGTTCCTCAGGTAATCTTTAGCGAAAAGCTTCCGTGGCAAAGGTCCTCCCTCCACACATGATTCTTCAGTCTCCAGGATCCTGCTTTCAGCAGATAAGCCTATGCGCAAAAAGTTTAGTTCATACTCACAGTTCTGGTTTTGAAGGTCATAGATGTGCCCTTGAAGCTCGAACACTTTGGTTTCCAGTGCAGATATGATTGATCACACTTCCTTCATATCCTTCTCATGTTGCTTCTTCAGCTCGGCGATGATATCGAAGTTGGGCTCGACACCATGCTCGATCATCAACTTGTACTTGAAGACTTCTTGCTCCATCTCTTCCATCCTGGCCTTGGTGCTCCCCTCCTTGACAGGTTCCTTCAGATCTTCTTTGTGGAGGACACCATCCTCCATCCAAAGAGTTTGAGGGTGTCTATTTACCTCTGCGAGGTAAGGGATAATGACGTTGACGAAGAACTTGTCCTTGGGGGATTTTGGGGAAGCCATGGTACCTAGGTTTGCTGAAAGTTCCCCTCACACAAATAGATCGAAAATAGAACGCACGGAACCGCAAGATACAAAGCCAGGATGATCCGGGAAAATATATAGCAAAAATTTCTGCACCAAAAGGAAGGTAACAAGCCAAAGTGGGGTCGGAGACGGACTCTGGGTGGTGTAGGCGGCCTCCTGGCGCGGCCAGGAGGTATCCCGCGCCACGAGGTCGCCAGGAGCACCTATAACTCCTCTCCGGCTCCACCTCCGCTCGGAATTTTCCTAATTTTGCAAAAACACATAACACGGAACTTTTATTGATGTTCGCGAAGTTTCCTTACCGTATTTCATACCTATTCTTATTCTGCTTCTGCTGGTGTGTGACACAGTGTTGCAATATGTTCTTCATGAGTGGCTACGTGTATCACATCCACCTCTACATTGATGGGGTCTCCAGCCATGTAATGCTTGAGTCTTTGCCCATTCGCAACATGTGGTTTTGTGCCTTCAAAATTATTAATCTTGATTGCACCAGAGTGGTAGACTTCTTCGATATGGTACGGTCCTTCCCACTTGGAAAGTAATTTACCTGGAGAAAACCTAAAACGAGATCTATACAACAAAACTTTATCACCAACATTAAATTCACATTTCAAAATTCTCTTGTCATGACACTTCTTTACCTTTTCTTTGAACATTTTTGCACTCTCGTAAGCTTCACTTCTCCACTCATCTAGAGAAGTCAAGTTCATGAGACGCTTTTCACCAGCAAGCTTTGGGTCAGCATTAAGCTCTCTAACAGCCCAAAAAGCTTTGTGATCTAATTCTAAAGGTAGATGGCATGCCTTGCCATAGACCATCCTATACGGAGACATCCCCATGGGATTTTTGTAAGCAGTTCTATACGCCCATAAGGCATCTCCGAACTTTTTGGACCAGTCCTTTCTAGAACTGTTCACTGCCTTTTGCAAGATCAACTTGATCTGTCTATTTGTGAGCTCAACTTCCCCACTTGTTTGAGGGTGATAAGGTGAAGAAATTCTATGATTGACATCATATTTGGCTAGATCTTTTCTAAAAGCACCATGTGTGAAATGTGATCCTCCGTCGGTCATGAGGTACCTAGGTACACCAAACCTAGGGAAGATTACATCCTTGAGTATTTTCAAAGACGTCTTGTGATCAGCACTTTCAGTGGGGATTGCTTCAACCCACTTGGTCACATAATCAACAACCACTAAGATGTGAGTGTACTTGTGTGAAGGAGGAAAAGGACCCATAAAATCAAAACCCCAACAATCAAAATGCTCAATGACTAGAGAATAATTCATAGGCACCTCATTTCTCCTACTAATATTACCAACTCTATGGCACTTATCACAAGATAAAACATAATTTATAGCGTCTTTAAAGAAAGCAGGCAAATAAAAATCTGACTGGAGAACCTTGTGTGCGGTCCTCTCACCGGCATGATGTCCTCCATAAGGACTATTATGATATTGTCTCAAGATATCCTTCTTCTCATGCTCCAGTATGCATCTTTTCACGATCCCATCTGCACCTTCTCTAAAAAGATGTGGGTCATCCCAAAAGTAATACCTCAAGTCGTGGAAGAACTTCTTCCTCTGTTGGAATGTTAAACCTGGAGGCAAAAACTTTGCAACAATAAAGTTAGCATAATCTCCATACCATGGATCGGAATTAGATTGTACTTTCAGAACAGCTAACTGTTCATCTAGAAAACTATCGTTGACCAGAATAGGATCATGTGGTATGTCCTTCATCTTGGAAAGGTTGTCTGCTACAGGATTGTCTGCTCCCTTCCTATCAACAATCTGCAAATCAAATTCTTGAAGAAGAAGGACCCATCTGATAAGCCTTGGTTTGGCATCCTTCTTTTCAATAAGATACTTAATAGCAGCATGATCAGTATGAATGATGACTTTAGAATCAACAATGTAAGGCCTAGACTTATCACAAGCAAACACTACCGCTTAAAACTCTTTCTTAGTAGTAGCGTAATTCTTTTGAGCACTGTCAAGGGTTTTGCTAGCATAATGTATAACATTCAATTTCTTATCAACCCTTTGTCCTAACACAGCTCCAACAGCAAAATCACTAGCATCACACATGATTTCAAAAGGCAAATTCCAATCAGGTGGTTGGCCTATAGGGGCGGTTATCAAGGCTTCCTTAAGAACTTCGAAGGCTTCCATACAATCTTCGTCAAACACAAAAGGAATATCCTTCTGGAGAAGATTAGTTAGGGGTTTTGAAGTCTTAGAAAAGTCTTTAATAAATCTTCTATAGAAACCAGCATGACCGAGGAAACTACGAATACCTCTGATGTCCTTTGGATAAGGCATCATCTCGATTGCTTCGACCTTTGCCCTATCCACCTCGATTCCCTTTTCAGAAATCTTGTGGCCAAGAACAATTCCCTCATTGACCATGAAGTGGCACTTCTCCCAGTTGAGTACCAAGTTCGTCTCCTCACATCTCTGCAAAACTTTATTAAGGTTGTGGAGACAATGGTCAAAAGAGGTTCCACAGACGGAGAAATCATCCATGAAGACCTCCACAATTTCCTCACAAAAACCGTGAAAGATAGCAGACATACACATTTGAAAAGTAGTAGGATCATCACATAAACCAAAAGGCATACGTCTATAAGCATAAGTACCAAAGGGACAAGTAAAAGTGGTCTTCTCTTGATCGGCAATGTTAACATCAATTTGAGATAAGCAAGAATACCCATCAAGATAGCAAAAGTGACTGTTTTTGGATAACCTTTCAAGCATTTGGTCGATGAGCGGCAGCGGGTAGTGGTCCTTCCTGGTTGCCTTGTTCAGCTTCCTATAATCAATACACATTCTATATCCAATAATAATTATTTGAGGTATTAGTTCATTCTTATCATAATGAACCACAGTTGTACCTCCTTTCTTGGGAACACAATGTATCAGACTTACCCACTTACTATCAGCTATATGGTGGATAATACCTGCGGCTAGCAGCTTGAGGATTTCGGTCCTCACAACATCCTTGATCTTTGGGTTCAAACGTCATTGATGATCAACAACCGGTTTAGCATCAGGCTCAAGATTGATAGTATGCTGACAAATAGATGGACTAATCCCCTTAAGATCATCAAGGGTATATCCAATAGCGCCTCGGTGTTTATGAAGGACTTCCAATAATCGCTCTTCTTCATATCCTGAAAGTTAGCTTTAATAATAACAGGATATACTTTCTTTTCATCTAAATAAGCATACTTGAGTGTATTGGGAAGAGGTTGAAGATCAATAACGGGTCTTCTTTTGGTTTTGATAGAATTCCCAAAGGCTCAACCGGAAGGTTGTGCTTCAGGACAGCAGGTTGTCTCAAGAATATGTCATCTAGCTCATTCCTTTCCTGCATATGCATATAATTCTCGTGGTCCTCCATAAATTGCTGCAAAGGATCGTTATGAGGAATATCAATAGAAGAGATATCTTCAATAATTTTATCATTACTAGGCAAATCAGTACCACGAGTTTGATTTGAGAATTTAGAAAAGTTAAATTCATATGGCTCACCATTAAATTGAACACATACTTTTCCTTTCCCGCAATCTATAATAGCTCCACAAGTTTGGAGAAAGGCCTACCAAATAAAATAGGGCAAAAACTATCTTGCACTGAACCAAGTACTAGAAAGTCAGTAGGATACTTTACCTTTCCACATAGAACTTCAACATCTCACAAAATTACAGTAGGAGAGATAGTTTCTTTGTTTGCAAGATGAATAGTAACATCAACGCCTTCAATTTCACATGGTAGAATCTCATTCATGATCTCTTGATAAAGTGAAAAAGGAATAGCACTAGCACTGGATCCTAAATCACATAGCCCGCAATAATTATGATCTCCCATTTTAACAGATACAATTAGAGTACCTGAAATGGGGCCTTTATTCTTGGTTGTATCGAGGTTAGTGGAAACAACACAAAAATTTATATAGGAATCATCAATATTACTAGTAACAAGATCCTTGACTAATGCAACTTGAGGATCGACCTTAATCAGGTCCTCATGCTCATCAGTCGTTCTTTCACTTTTATTTAGTATGCCCGTGACAAAAGAATGCTCCCTCATCCTTGTGGGAAAAGGGGGCTTTTCATATAAAACTGCAGGAAAGATAGGGTCAACAACATTATCAACAGGTAATTCCTAAAAAGGTTTATGGTGCTGATCCTCCCTCTTCTTAGAAGAGTCAATATGAGAGGCAAAGTCTTTGCAAAAATCAATTAGGAGCTGGGAATCAAGACCAATCTTGGCACAAAAGGTATTGAAGTAATCAGTTTTCACATAGCTCTCAATGTAATCATGCTCATAATTTATAACGTGTTCAATACTTTTATCAATCTCCCAATCTTCAGTGTTCTTCTGGATCCTTTAAATAAGATCCCACCTAGATTCAGTGCTTTTGTTGGAGAATGCCCCACTAGAGGAGGCATCAAGCATCTCTTTATCTTGACGAGAAAGCCTTGCATAAATATTTGTAAGAATAATTTCCTTGGAGAGCTCATGATTGGGACATTTGAGCATTAGGGACTTCAATCTCCCCAAGCTTGAGCGATGTTTTCTCTGTCACGAGACCAAAATTTATAAATATAGTTCTTGTCTCGATGTATTTAATGAAGAGGATAAAACTTTGCATAAAAGAGAGGCATAAGATCTTGGCAATTTATTAAATGAGAGTTATCAAGAAGCCTATACCAATCCAAAGCCTTATCTTTTAATGATAGAGAGAATAGCTTTCTCATAACAAAATCCATCGATATACCTGCAAGCTTAAATAAGGAGCATAGTTGTGAAAGATATAGCAAGTGTTCACCCAGATGTCTATCTCGTGCATATCGATTAGCCAAGACAAAATCAATAATACCAGTTAGTATTTTAAAGGGCACAATTTCAGTAGGTGGGGGAGGCTTCTCCACCACAATAGCGTTGGGGCGGTTCCCCACAAGCAACAAACCAAGAGCATAGTTGTCCATAGGGACAAAAAGCGGAAACAGTAAAATAAAAATAGCACGTACAACGTAAATGTTTCCTTACCAATTTCACTTACCAATAGCGCTACACTCCCCAGCAACGGCGCCAAAAATTGGTCTTGATGACCCACAAGTATAGGGGATCTATCGTAGCCTTTTCGATAAGTAAGAGTGTCGAACCCAACGAGGAGCAGAAGGTATTGCCAAGCGATCTTGAGCAAGGAATAAATGCAAGTACTAAAAGGTAACTTTTTATGGTTTTCTAGTATAAGAAACGAGGAAATAAATGCAAGGAAAGTAAATGGTGCAGAGGTGCAGCAAGTGGCCCAATCCTTTTGAACACAAAGGATAATCCGAGGGACTAAACTTATAAAGACTAAGGCATTCGTGAGGACACACGGAGAGATAGTCAAGTGCTTTCACCATATTCTGTCTAGTACTATGTTTTGTATTGATAAGTGTTATGTGGGTGGATCTTAACTAGTGCACCGTCTAGGCTAAGACAAGTACAGTCTTATGATTAATTCCTCTTGCAAGCATCCGCAAATACAAGAGAGAAATTAAGGCAAAGCCTAACCATCACAATAAGCTTTAGGATGCAATACTCCCTCATGCAAAAGTATGCGAACTGGGGTTCAGGTTTCTGTCACTCCGGCAACCCACCATAAGCATTCTTTATACACAATGCATTCCCCTAGGTCCTTAAAAAGGAGAAGTGTTATGTAGTCTACGTTCACATAACACCACTAGAAGAATAACACCATAACTTAAATATCAATCAAAACATATTACTTCAACATCATATGACTACTAGCAACTAGACTTCTCCCATATCCTCAAGAACTAAAGTAACTACTCACAAGACATAATAGAGATCACGATCAGAGGTGATGAAAATATGATGAACAATCTGGTCATAACAATAATTCTCCAAGAAAACTCAATAGCATTCACCACAAAAGAGAATTCAACACCGGTAGAGTAGAGGGATGAATAGTGCAAGGTACAACTCCAATTGCAATGGTAAGGTGGGATGGGGTGAATATGAAGATGGTGCTGGTGATGATGATGATGATGGTGATGATGATCTCGATGATTTCCGTGACGATGATGATAACGATGAGGACGGTCTCCCCTTCCGGGAGGAGTTCTCCCCGACGGAATCTACTCGCCGGAAAGGTATTTCCTTCTCTATAGGTTTCCCCCCCGGAGCGGCGACGAAACTCCGAAAAAACTTCTGTCCCGTAACTTTTAGGTCACGAGGGTCATATAGGCCAAAGGAGAGCACCGGAGGCAGCACCCACCACCCAGGCGGCCTCTAGGCGTGACCTAGGGGTGACCCGCGCCAACAGGTCGCCTGGGTGACTTGTGGCCCCCCTCCGGCCCTTCTTCGGCCTGTCTTTGTGATCTGTTCGGAAACTCCTTCCCCGTAAATTTCAGCGTAGTTGGAGATGTTCTGATATGGTAACTCTTCATGCTATTTTCTCCGATGAATCCCGCGTCTGCTGTTTCGGCACTGGAAAGTTGTAAACTGTGTAAAATAAGCCAAAATACTATAAGTACATCATCATATTGTGAAATATATCAATGAACAGAGACAAATTATGATACAAAATAGTGATGCATTTTGGATGTTTCTGTTGGGGAACGTCGCATGGGAAACAAAAATTTTCCTACGCGCACGAAGACCTATCATGGTGATGTCCATCTACGAGAGGGGATGAGTGATCTACGTACCCTTGTAGATCGTACAGCAGAAGCATTTAGAGAACGCGGTTGATGTAGTGGAACGTCCTCACGTCCCTCGATCCGCCCCGCGAACAATCCCGCGATCAGTCCCACGATCTAGTACCGAACGGACAGCACCTCCGCGTTCAGCACACGTACAGCTCGACGATGATCTCGGCCTTCTTGATCTAGCAAGAGAGACAGAGAGGTAGAAGAGTTCTCCGGCAGCGTGACGGCGCTCCGGAGGTTGGTGATGATCTCGTCTCAGCAGGGCTCCGCCCGAGCTCCGCAGAAACGCGATCTAGAGGAAAAACTATGGAGGTATGTGGTCGGGCAGCCGTGAGAAAGTCGTCTCAAATCTGCCATAAAAGCCCCATATGTATAGGAGGAGGGAGGGGGACCTTGCCTTGGGGTCCAAGGGACTCCCAAGGGGTCGGCCGAGCCAAGGGGGGGAGGACTCCCCCCCCAAACCGAGTTGGACTTGGTTTGGTGGGAGGAGTCCCCCTCCCTTCCCACTTCTTCCCTCTCTTTTTTTTTCTTTTCCTTTGATTTCTTTCTCTTGGCGCATAGGCCCCCTTGGGGCTGTCCCACCAGCCCACTAAGGGCTGGTGTGTCTCCCCAAAGCCTATGGGCTTCCCCGGGGTGAGTTGCCCCCCCGGTGAACTCCCGGAACCCATTCGTCATTCCCGGTACATTCCCGGTAACTCCGAAAACCTTCCGGTAATCAAATGAGGTCATCCTATATATCAATCTTCGTTTCCGGACCATTCCGGAAACCCTCGTGACGTCCGTGATCTCATCCGGGACTCCGAACAACATTCGGTAACCAACCATATAACTCAAATACGCATAAAACAACGTCGAACCTTAAGTGTGCAGACCCTGCGGGTTCGAGAACTATGTAGACATGACCCGAGAGACTCCTCGGTCAATATCCAATAGCGGGACCTGGATGCCCATATTGGATCCTACATATTCTACGAAGATCTTATCGTTTGAACCTCAGTGCCAAGGATTCGTATAATCTCGTATGTCATTCCCTTTGTCCTTCGGTATGTTACTTGCCCGAGATTCGATCGTCAGTATCCGTATACCTATTTCAATCTCGTTTACCGGCAAGTCTCTTTACTCGTTCCGTAATACAAGATCCCGCAACTTACACTAAGTTACATTGCTTGCAAGGCTTGTGTGTGATGTTGTATTACCGAGTGGGCCCCGAGATACCTCTCCGTCATACGGAGTGACAAATCCCAGTCTTGATCCATACTAACTCAACTAACACCTTCGGAGATACCTGTAGAGCATCTTTATAGTCACCCAGTTACGTTGCGACGTTTGATACACACAAAGCATTCCTCCGGTGTCAGTGAGTTATATGATCTCATGGTCATAGGAATAAATACTTGACACGCAGAAAACAGTAGCAACAAAATGACACGATCAACATGCTACGTCTATTAGTTTGGGTCTAGTCCATCACGTGATTCTCCCAATGACGTGATCCAGTTATCAAGCAACAACACCTTGTTCATAATCAGAAGACACTGACTATCATCGATCAACTGGCTAGCCAACTAGAGGCATGCTAGGGACGGTGTTTTGTCTATGTATCCACACATGTAAATGAGTCTTCATTCAATACAATTATAGCATGGATAATAAACTATTATCTTGATACAGGAATTATAATAATAACTATACATTTATTATTGCCTCTAGGGCATAATTCCAACAGTCTCCCACTTGCACTAGAGTCAATAATCTAGCCCTCACATCACCATGTGAATTACATTGTAATAAATCTAACACCCATACAGTTCTGGTGTCGATCATGTTTTGGCCGTGGAAGAGGTTTAGTCAGCGGGTCTGCTACATTCAGATCCGTGTGCACTTTGCATATATTTACGTCCTCCTCCTCGACGTAGTCGCGGATGAGGTTGAAGCGTCGTTTGATGTGTCTGGTCTTCTTGTGAAACCTTGGTTCCTTTGCTAAGGCAATGGCACCAGTGTTGTCACAGAACAAGGTTATTGGATCCAGTGCACTTGGCACCACTCCAAGATCCGTCATGAACTGCTTCATCCAGACACCCTCCTTAGCCGCCTCCGAGGCAGCCATGTACTCTGCTTCACATGTAGAATCTGCTACGACGCTTTGCTTGGAACTGCACCAGCTTACTGCACCCCCATTAAGAATAAATACGTATCCGGTTTGCGACTTAGAGTCGTCCGGATCTGTGTCAAAGCTTGCATCGACGTAACCTTTTACGGCGAGCTCTTCGTCACCTCCATACACGAGAAACATCTCCTTAGTCCTTTTCAGGTACTTTAGGATATTCTTGACCGCCGTCCAGTGATCCACTCCTGGATTACTCTGGAACCTACCTGCCATACTTATGGCCAGGCTAACATCCGGTCTAGTGCACAGCATCGCATACATGATAGAACCTATGGCCGAAGCATAGGGGACGGAGCGCATATGCTCTCTATCTTCATCAGTTGCTGGGCACTGAGTCTTACTCAATCTCGTACCTTGTAACACTGGCAAGAACCCTTTCTTGGACTGTTCCATTTTGAACCTCTTCAAAACTTTATCAAGGTATGTGCTTTGTGAAAGTCCTATCAGGCGTTTTGACCTATCCCTATAGATCTTAATGCCTAGTATGTAAGCAGCTTCTCCTAGGTCCTTCATAGAGAAACTTTTATTCAAGTAACCTTTTATGCACTCCAAAAGCTCTACGTTGTTTCCAATCAGTAATATGTCATCCACATATAACATTAGAAACGCCACAGAGCTCCCACTCACTTTCTTGTAAATACAAGATTCTCCAACCACTTGTATAAACCCAAATGCTTTGATCACCTCATCAAAGCGTTTGTTCCAACTCCGAGATGCTTGCACCAGTCCATAAATGGATCGCTGGAGCTTGCACACCTTGTCAGCATTCTTAGGATCGACAAAACCTTCGGGTTGCATCATATACAACTCTTCCTTAAGGAAACCGTTAAGGAACGCCGTTTTGACATCCATCTGCCAGATTTCATAATCGAAAAATGCAGCTATTGCTAACATGATTCTGACGGACTTAAGCATCGCTACGGGTGAGAAGGTCTCATCGTAGTCAGCTCCTGGAACTTGTGAAAAACCCTTTGCCACAAGTCAAGCTTTATAAACGGTCACATTACCGTCAGCGTCCGTCTTCTTCTTAAAGATCCATTTGTTCTGAATAGCCTTGCGGCCCTCAGGTAGTATCTCCAAAGTCCACACTTTGTTCTCATACATGGATCCTATCTCGGATTTCATGGCTTCTAGCCATTTGTTGGAATCTGGGCCCACCATTGCCTCTTCATAATTCGCAGGTTCATTGTTGTCTAACAACATGATCGATAAGACGGGATTACCGTACCACTCTGGAGCAGCACGTGATCTCGTCGACCTGCGTGGTTCAACAAAAACTTGAACTGGAGTTTCATGATCATCATCATTAACTTCCTCCTCAACCGGCGTCGCAACGACAGAGGTCTCCCCTTGCCCTGCACCACCATCCAGAGGGATGAGAGGTTCGACAACCTCGTCAAGTTCTATCTGCCTCCCACTCAATTCTCTCGAGAGAAACTCCTTCTCGAGAAAAGTTCCGTTCTAAGCAACAAACACTTTGCCCTCGGATTTGAGATAGAAGGTGTACCCAACTGTCTCTTTTAGGTAACCTATGAAGACGCACTTTTCCGCTTTGGGTTCCAGCTTTTCAGGCTGAAGCTTTTTGACATAAGCATCACATCCCCAAACTTTAAGAAACGACAACTTTGGTCTTTTGCCATACCACAGTTCGTATGGTGTCGTCTCAACGGATTTTGATGGTGCCCTATTTAAAGTGAATGCAGCTGTTTCTAATGCATAACCCCAAAACTATAACGGCAAATCAGTAAGAGACATCATAGATCGCACCATCTAACAAAGTACGATTACGACGTTCGGACACACCATTATGCTGTGGTGTTCCAGGCGGTGTTAACTGCGAAACAATTCCACATTGTCTTAAGTGAGTACCAAACTCGAAACTCAGATATTCACCCCCACGATCAGAACGTAGGAACTTGATCTTCTTGTTACGATGATTTTCCACTTCACTCTGAAATTGCTTGAACTTTTCAAATGTTTCAGACTTGTGCTTCATCAAGTAGACATAACCATATCTACTTAAATCGTCAGTCAAGGTGAGAAAATAACGATATCCGCCGCGTGCCTCCACGCTCATTGGACCACACACATCGGTATGTATGATTTCCAACAAGTCACTTGCACGCTCCATTGTTCCGGAGAACGGAGTCTTAGTCATCTTGCCCATGAGGCATGGTTCGCACGTGTCAAGTGAATCAAAGTCAAGTGACTCCAAAAGTCCATCAGCATGGAGTTTCTTCATGCGCTTTACACCAATATGACCCAAGCGGCAGTGCCACAAAAATATGGCGCTATCATTGTTTACTCTAACTCTTTTGGTCTCAATGTTATGTATATGCGTATCGCTATCGAGATTCAATATGAACAATCCTCTCACATTCGGTGCATGACCATAAAAGATGTTACTCATAGAAATAGAACAACCATTATTCTCAGACTTAAAAGAGTAACCGTCTCGCAATAAACAAGATCCAGATATAATGTTCATGCTCAACGCAGGCACTAAATAACAATGATTTAAGTTCATCACTAATCCCGATGGTAGTTGAAGTGACACTGTGCCGACGGCGATTGCATCAACCTTGGAACCGTTTCCTACGTGCATCGTCACTTCGTCTTTCGCCAGCCTTCGTCTATTCCGCAGTTCCTGCTTCGAGTTGCAAATGTGAGCAACAGAACCGGTATCGAATACCCAGGCACTACTACGAGAGCCGGTTAAGTACACATCAATAACATGTATATCAAATATACCTGATTTTTCTTTGCCCGCCTTCTTATCTGCCAGATACTTGGGGCAATTGCGCTTCCAGTGACCCATACCCTTGCAATAGAAGCACTCTGTTTCAGGCTTAGGTCCAGCCTTGGGTTTCTTCGGCGGATTGGCAACAGGCTTGCCGCTCTTCTTCGAATTGCCCTTCTTGCCTTTGCCGTTTCTCTTGAAACTAGTGGTCTTGCTCACCATCAACACTTGATGCTCTTTACGGAGTTCAGACTCTGCGACTTTCAGCATCGCAAACAACTCGCCGGGAGACTTGTTCATCCCTTGCATGTTGTAGTTCAACACAAAGCCTTTATAGTTTGGCGGCAGTGATTGAAGGATTCTGTCAGTGATAGCTTCTTGCGGGAGTTCAATCCCCAGTTCAGCTAGACGGTTTGAGTACCCAGACATTTTGAGCACATGTTCACTGACAGACGAGTTTTCCTCCATCTTGCAAGCATAGAATTTATCGGAGGTCTCATACCACTCTATCCGGGCGCTCTTCTGAAAGATAAACTTCAACTCCTGGAACATCTCAAATGCTCCATGACGCTCAAAGCGACGTTGAAGTCCCGGTTCTAAGCCATACAAGACTGCACATTGAACTATTGAGTAGACCTCCTTACGTGCTAACCAAGCGTTCTTAACATCCTGATCAGCCGTAGCGGGTGGTTCATCTCCTAGCGCAGCATTAAGGACATAATCCTTCTTTCCAGCTTGTAAGATTAGCTTAAGATTACGAGCCCAGTCTACAAAGTTGCTTCCATCATCTTTCAACTTAGCTTTCTCTAGGAACGTATTAAAATTCAGGATGACACTTGCGTGAGCCATGATCTACAACACAAATATATTCAAAGTGGACTTAGACTATGTTCAAGATAATTAGAGTTCAACTTAATCAAATTATATGCTAAACTCCCACTCAAAAAGTACATCTCTCTAGTCATTTGAGTGGTTCATGATCCACTTACACTATCCCAAGTCCGATCATCACGTGAGTCGAGAGTAGTTTCAGTGGTAAGCATCCCTATGCTAATCATATCAACTATATGATTCATGATCGACCTTTCGGTCTCATGTGTTCCGAGGCCATGTCTGCACATGCTAGGCTCGTCAAGCTTAACCCGAGTGTTCCGCGTGCGCAACTGTTTTGCACCCGTTGTATGTGAACGTTGAGTCTATCACACCCGATCATCACGTGGTGTCTCGAAACGACAAACTGTAGCAACGGTGCACAGTCAGGGAGAACACAATTTCGTCTTGAAATTTTAGTGAGAGATCACCTCATAATGCTACCGTCGTTCTAAGCAAAATAAGGTGCATAAAAGGATTAACATCACATGCAATTCATAAGTGACATGATATGGCCATCATCACGTGCTTCTCGATCTCCATCACCAAAGCACCGGCACGATCTTCTTGTCACCGGCGCCACACCATGATCATCCATCAACGTGTTGCCATCGGGGTTGTCGTGCTACTTATGTTATTACTACTAAAGCTACATCCTAGCAAAATAGTAAACACATCTGCAAGCACAAACGTTAGTATAAAGACAACCCTATGGCTCCTGCCGGTTGCCGTACCATCGACATGCAAGTCGATATTTCTATTACAACATGATCATCTCATACATCCAATATATCACATCACATCGTTGGCCATATCACATCACAGTCATACCCTGCAAAAACAAGTTAGACGTCCTCTAATTTTGTTGTTGCATGTTTTACGTGGTGACCAAGGGTATCTAGTAGGATCGCATCTTACTTACGCAAACACCACAACGGAGATATATGAGTTGCTATTTAACCTCATCCAAGGACCTCCTCGGTCAAATCCGATTCAACTAAAGTTGGAGAAACCGACACTTGCCAGTCTCTCGTAAGCGTACGAGTAATGTCGGTCCAAGCCGCTTCAATCCAACAATACCGCGGAATCAAGAAAAGACTAAGGAGGGCAGCAAAACGCACATCACCGCCCACAAAAACTTTTGTGTTCTACTCGAGAAGACATCTACGCATGAACCTAGCTCATGATGCCACTGTTGGGGAACGTCGCATGGGAAACAAAAATTTTCCTACGCGCACGAAGACCTATCATGGTGATGTCCATCTACGAGAGGGGATGAGTGATCTACGTACCCTTGTAGATCGTACAGTAGAAGCGTTTAGAGAACGTGGTTGATGTAGTGGAACGTCCTCACGTCCCTCGATCCGCCCCGCGAACAATCCCGCGATCAGTCCCAAGATCTAGTACCGAAAGGACGGCACCTCCGCGTTCAGCACACGTACAACTCGACGATGATCTCGGCCTTCTTGATCCAGCAAGAGAGACGGAGAGGTAGAAGAGTTCTCCGGCAGCGTGACGGCGCTTCGGAGGTTGGTGATGATCTCGTCTCAGCAGGGCTCCGCCCGAGCTCTGCAGAAACGCGATCTAGAGGAAAAAACTATGGAGGTATGTGGTCGGGCAGCCGTGAGAAAGTCGTCTCAAATCTGCCCTAAAAGCCCCATATATATAGGAGGAGGGAGGGGGACCTTGCCTTGGGGTCCAAGGGACTCCCAAGGGGTCGGCCGAGCCAAGGGGGGGAGGACTCCCCCCCCCCAAACCGAGTTGGACTTGGTTTGGTGGGAGGAGTGCCCCTCCCTTCCCACTTCTTCCCTCTTTTTTTTTCTTTTCCTTTGATTTCTTTCTCTTGGCGCATAGGCCCCCTTGGGGCTGTCCCACCAGCCCACTAAGGGCTGGTGTGTCTCCCCAAAGCCTATGGGCTTCCCCGGGGTGGGTTGCCCCCCCCGGTAAACTCCTAGAACCCATGCGTCATTCCCGGTACATTCCCGGTAACTCCGAAAACCTTCCGGTAATCAAATGAGGTCATCCTATTTATCAATCTTCGTTTCCGGACCATTCCGGAAACCCTCGTGACGTCCGTGATCTCATCCGGGACTCCGAACAACATTCGGTAACCAACCATATAACTCAAATACGCATAAAACAACGACGAACCTTAAGTGTGCAGACCCTGCGGGTTCGAGAACTATGTAGACATGACCCGAGAGACTCCTCGGTCAATATCCAATAGCGGGACCTGGATGCACATATTGGATCCTACATATTCTACGAAGATCTTATCGTTTGAACCTCAGTGCCAAGGATTCGTATAATCCCGTATGTCATTCCCTTTGTCCTTCGGTATGTTACTTGCCCGAGATTCGATCGTCAGTATCCGTATACCTATTTCAATCTCGTTTACCGGCAAGTCTCTTTACTCGTTCCGTAATACAAGATCCCGCAACTTACACTAAGTTACATTGCTTGCAAGGCTTGTGTGTGATGTTGTATTACCGAGTGGGCCCCGAGATACCTCTCCGTCATACGGAGTGACAAATCCCAGTCTTGATCCATACTAACTCAACTAACACCTTCGGAGATACCTGTAGAGCATCTTTATAGTCACCCAGTTACGTTGCGACGTTTGATACACACAAAGCATTCCTCCGGTGTTAGTGAGTTATATGATCTCATGGTCATAGGAATAAATACTTGACACGCAGAAAACAGTAGCAACAAAATGACACGATCAACATGCTACGTCTATTAGTTTGGGTCTAGTCCATCACGTGATTCTCCCAATGACGTGATCCAGTTATCAAGCAACAACACCTTGTTCATAATCAGAAGACACTGACTATCATCGATCAACTGGCTAGCCAACTAGAGGCATGCTAGGGACGGTGTTTTGTCTATGTATCCACACATGTAAATGAGTCTTCATTCAATACAATTATAGCATGGATAATAAACTATTATCTTGATACAGGAATTATAATAATAACTATACATTTATTATTGCCTCTAGGGCATAATTCCAACAGTCTCCCACTTGCACTAGAGTCAATAATCTAGCCCTCACATCACCATGTGAATTACATTGTAATAAATCTAACACCCATACAGTTCTGGTGTCGATCATGTTTTGGCCGTGGAAGAGGTTTAGTCAGCGGGTCTGCTACATTCAGATCCGTGTGCACTTTGCATATATTTACGTCCTCCTCCTCGACGTAGTCGCGGATGAGGTTGAAGCGTCGTTTGATGTGTCTGGTCTTCTTGTGAAACCTTGGTTCCTTTGCTAAGGCAATGGCACCAGTGTTGTCACAGAACAAGGTTATTGGATCCAGTGCACTTGGCACCACTCCAAGATCCGTCATGAACTGCTTCATCCAGACACCCTCCTTAGCCGCCTCCGAGGCAGCCATGTACTCTGCTTCACATGTAGAATCTGCTACGACGCTTTGCTTGGAACTGCACCAGCTTACTGCACCCCCATTAAGAATAAATACGTATCCGGTTTGCGACTTAGAGTCGTCCGGATCTGTGTCAAAGCTTGCATCGACGTAACCTTTTACGGCGAGCTCTTCGTCACCTCCATACACGAGAAACATCTCCTTAGTCCTTTTCAGGTACTTTAGGATATTCTTGACCGCCGTCCAGTGATCCACTCCTGGATTACTCTGGAACCTACCTGCCATACTTATGGCCAGGCTAACATCCGGTCTAGTGCACAGCATCGCATACATGATAGAACCTATGGCCGAAGCATAGGGGACGGAGCGCATATGCTCTCTATCTTCATCAGTTGCTGGGCACTGAGTCTTACTCAATCTCGTACCTTGTAACACTGGCAAGAACCCTTTCTTGGACTGTTCCATTTTGAACCTCTTCAAAACTTTATCAAGGTATGTGCTTTGTGAAAGTCCTATCAGGCGTTTTGACCTATCCCTATAGATCTTAATGCCTAGTATGTAAGCAGCTTCTCCTAGGTCCTTCATAGAGAAACTTTTATTCAAGTAACCTTTTATGCACTCCAAAAGCTCTACGTTGTTTCCAATCAGTAATATGTCATCCACATATAACATTAGAAACGCCACAGAGCTCCCACTCACTTTCTTGTAAATACAAGATTCTCCAACCACTTGTATAAACCCAAATGCTTTGATCACCTCATCAAAGCGTTTGTTCCAACTCCGAGATGCTTGCACCAGTCCATAAATGGATCGCTGGAGCTTGCACACCTTGTCAGCATTCTTAGGATCGACAAAACCTTCGGGTTGCATCATATACAACTCTTCCTTAAGGAAACCGTTAAGGAACGCCGTTTTGACATCCATCTGCCAGATTTCATAATCGAAAAATGCAGCTATTGCTAACATGATTCTGACGGACTTAAGCATCGCTACGGGTGAGAAGGTCTCATCGTAGTCAGCTCCTGGAACTTGTGAAAAACCCTTTGCCACAAGTCAAGCTTTATAAACGGTCACATTACCGTCAGCGTCCGTCTTCTTCTTAAAGATCCATTTGTTCTGAATAGCCTTGCGGCCCTCAGGTAGTATCTCCAAAGTCCACACTTTGTTCTCATACATGGATCCTATCTCGGATTTCATGGCTTCTAGCCATTTGTTGGAATCTGGGCCCACCATTGCCTCTTCATAATTCGCAGGTTCATTGTTGTCTAACAACATGATCGATAAGACGGGATTACCGTACCACTCTGGAGCAGCACGTGATCTCGTCGACCTGCGTGGTTCAACAGAAACTTGAACTGGAGTTTCATGATCATCATCATTAACTTCCTCCTCAACCGGCGTCGCAACGACAGAGGTCTCCCCTTGAACTGCGCCACCATCCAGAGGGATGAGAGGTTCGACAACCTCGTCAAGTTCTATCTGCCTCCCACTCAATTCTCTCGAGAGAAACTCCTTCTCGAGAAAAGTTCCGTTCTTAGCAACAAACACTTTGCCCTCGGATTTGAGATAGAAGGTGTACCCAACTGTCTCTTTTAGGTAACCTATGAAGAAGCACTTTTCCGCTTTGGGTTCCAGCTTTTCAGGCTGAAGCTTTTTGACATAAGCATCACATCCCCAAACTTTAAGAAACGACAACTTTGGTCTTTTGCCATACCACAGTTCGTATGGTGTCGTCTCAACGGATTTTGATGGTGCCCTATTTAAAGTGAATGCAGCTGTTTCTAATGCATAACCCCAACACGATAACGGCAAATCAGTAAGAGACATCATAGATCGCACCATCTCACAAAGTACGATTACGACGTTCGGACACAACATTACGCTGTGGTGTTCCAGGCGGTGTTAACTGCGAAACAATTCCACATTGTCTTAAGTGAGTACCAAACTCGAAACTCAGATATTCACCCCCACGATCAGACCGTAGGAACTTGATCTTCTTGTTACGATGATTTTCCACTTCACTCTGAAATTGCTTGAACTTTTCAAATGTTTCAGACTTGTGCTTCATCAAGTAGACATAACCATATCTACTTAAATCGTCAGTGAAGGTGAGAAAATAACGATATCCGCCGCGTGCCTCCATGCTCATTGGACCACACACATCGGTATGTATGATTTCCAACAAGTCACTTGCACGCTCCATTGTTTCGGAGAACGGAGTCTTAGTCATCTTGCCCATGAGGCATGGTTCGCACGTGTCAAGTGAATCAAAGTCAAGTGACTCCAAAAGTCCATCAGCATGGAGTTTCTTCATGCGCTTTACACCAATATGACCCAAGCGGCAGTGCCACAAAAATATGGCGCTATCATTGTTTACTCTAACTCTTTTGGTCTCAATGTTATGTATATGCGTATCGCTATCGAGATTCAATATGAACAATCCTCTCACATTCGGTGCATGACCATAAAAGATGTTACTCATAGAAATAGAACAACCATTATTCTCAGACTTAAAAGAGTAACCGTCTCGCAATAAACAAGATCCAGATATAATGTTCATGCACAACGCAGGCACTAAATAACAATGATTTAAGTTCATCACTAATCCCGATGGTAGTTGAAGTGACACTGTGCCGACGGCGATTGCATCAACCTTGGAACCGTTTCCTACGTGCATCGTCACTTCGTCTTTCACCAGCCTTCGTCTATTCCGCAGTTCCTGCTTCGAGTTGCAAATGTGAGCAACAGAACCGGTATCGAATACCCAGGCACTACTACGAGAGCCGGTTAAGTACACATCAATAACATGTATATCAAATATACCTGATTTTTCTTTGCCCGCCTTCTTATCTGCCAGATACTTGGGGCAATTGCGCTTCCAGTGACCCATACCCTTGCAATAGAAGCACTCTGTTTCAGGCTTAGGTCCAGCCTTGGGTTTCTTCGGCGGATTGGCAACAGGCTTGCTGCTCTTCTTCGAATTGCCCTTCTTGCCTTTGCCGTTTCTCTTGAAACTAGTGGTCTTGCTCACCATCAACACTTGATGCTCTTTACGGAGTTCAGACTCTGCGACTTTCAGCATCGCAAACAACTCGCCGGGAGACTTGTTCATCCCTTGCATGTTGTAGTTCAACACAAAGCCTTTATAGCTTGGCGGCAGTGATTGAAGGATTCTGTCAGTGATAGCTTCTTGCGGGAGTTCAATCCCCAGTTCAGCTAGACGGTTTGAGTACCCAGACATTTTGAGCACATGTTCACTGACAGACGAGTTTTCCTCCATCTTGCAAGCATAGAATTTATTGGAGGTCTCATACCTCTCGATCCGGGCGCTCTTCTGAAAGATAAACTTCAACTCCTGGAACATCTCAAATGCTCCATGACGCTTAAAGCGACGTTGAAGTCCCGGTTCTAAGCCATACAAGACTGCACATTGAACTATTGAGTAGTCCTCCTTACGTGCTAACCAAGCGTTCTTAACATCCTGATCAGCCGTAGCGGGTGGTTCATCTCCTAGCGCAGCATTAAGGACATAATCCTTCTTTCCAGCTTGTAAGATTAGCTTAAGATTACGAGCCCAGTCTACAAAGTTGCTTCCATCATCTTTCAACTTAGCTTTCTCTAGGAACGTATTAAAATTCAGGATGACACTTGCGTGAGCCATGATCTACAACACAAATATATTCAAAGTGGACTTAGACTATGTTCAAGATAATTAGAGTTCAACTTAATCAAATTATATGCTAAACTCCCACTCAAAAAGTACATCTCTCTAGTCATTTGAGTGGTTCATGATCCACTTACACTATCCCAAGTCCGATCATCACGTGAGTCGAGAGTAGTTTCAGCGGTAAGCATCCCTATGCTAATCATATCAACTATATGATTCATGATCGACCTTTCGGTATCATGTGTTCCGAGGCCATGTCTGCACATGCTAGGCTCGTCAAGCTTAACCCGAGTGTTCCGCGTGCGCAACTGTTTTGCACCCGTTGTATGTGAACGTTGAGTCTATCACACCCGATCATCACGTGGTGTCTCGAAACGACGAACTGTAGCAACGGTGCACAGTCGGGGAGAACACAATTTCGTCTTGAAATTTTAGTGAGAGATCACCTCATAATGCTACCGTCGTTCTAAGCAAAATAAGGTGCATAAAAGGATTAACATCACATGCAATTCATAAGTGACATGATATGGCCATCATTACGTGCTTCTTGATCTCCATCACCAAAGCACCGGCACGATCTTCTTGTCACCGGCGCCACACCATGATCATCCATCAACGTGTTGCCATCGGGGTTGTCGTGCTACTTATGTTATTACTAGTAAAGCTACATCCTAGCAAAATAGTAAACGCATCTGCAAGCACAAACGTTAGTATAAAGACAACCCTATGGCTCCTGCCGGTTGCCGTACCATCGACATGCAAGTCGATATTTCTATTACAACATGATCATCTCATACATCCAATATATCACACCACATCGTTGGCCATATCACATCACAGTCATACCCTGCAAAAACAAGTTAGACGTCCTCTAATTTTGTTGTTGCATGTTTTACGTGGTGACCAAGGGTATCTAGTAGGATCGCATCTTACTTACGCAAACACCACAACGGAGATATATGAGTTGCTATTTAACCTCATCCAAGGACCTCCTCGGTCAAATCCGATTCAACTAAAGTTGGAGAAACCGACACTTGCCAGTCTCTCGTAAGCGTACGAGTAATGTCGGTCCAAGCCGCTTCAATCCAACAATACCACGGAATCAAGAAAAGACTAAGGAGGGCAGAAAAACGCACATCACCGCCCACAAAAACTTTTGTGTTCTACTCGAGAAGACATCTACGCAAGAACCTAGCTCATGATGCCACTGTTGGGGAACGTCGCATGGGAAACAAAAATTTTCCTACGCGCACGAAGACCTATCATGGTGATGTCCATCTACGAGAGGGGATGAGTGATCTACGTACCCTTGTAGATCGTACAGCAGAAGCGTTTAGAAAATGCGGTTGATGTAGTGGAACGTCCTCACGTCCCTCGATCCGCCCCGCGAACAATCCCGCGATCAGTCCCACGATCTAGTACCGAACGAACGGCACCTCCGCGTTCAGCACACGTACAACTCGACGATGATCTCGGCCTTCTTGATCCAGCAAGAGAGACGGAGAGGTAGAAGAGTTCTCCGGCAGCATGACGGCGCTTCGGAGGTTGGTGATGATCTCGTCTCAGCAGGGCTCCGCCCGAGCTCCGCAGAAACGCGATCTAGAGGAAAAACTATGGAGGTATGTGGTCGGGCAGCCGTGAGAAAGTCGTCTCAAATCTGCCATAAAAGCCCCATATATATAGGAGGAGGGAGGGGGACCTTGCCTTGGGGTCCAAGGGACTCCCAAGGGGTAGGCCGAGCCAAGGGGGGGAGGACTCCCCCCCCAAACCGAGTTGGACTTGGTTTGGTGGGAGGAGTCCCCCTCCCTTCCCACTTCTTCCCTCTTTTTTTTTCTTTTCCTTTGATTTCTTTCTCTTGGCGCATAGGCCCCCTTGGGGCTGTCCCACCAGCCCACTAAGGGCTGGTGTGTCTCCCCAAAGCCTATGGGCTTCCCCGGGGTGGGTTGCCCCCCCCCCCCCCCCCCCGGTGAACTCCCGGAACCCATTCGTCATTCCCGGTACATTCCCGGTAACTCCGAAAACCATCCGGTAATCAAATGAGGTCATCCTATATATCAATCTTCGTTTCCGGACCATTCCGGAAACCCTCGTGACGTCCGTGATCTCATCCGGGACTCCGAACAACATTCGGTAACCAACCATATAACTCAAATACGCATAAAACAACGTCGAACCTTAAGTGTGCAGACCCTGCGGGTTCGAGAACTATGTAGACATGACCCGAGAGACTCCTCGGTCAATATCCAATAGCGGGACCTGGATGCCCATATTGGATCCTACATATTCTACGAAGATCTTATCGTTTGAACCTCAGTGCCAAGGATTCGTATAATCCCGTATGTCATTCCCTTTGTCCTTCGGTATGTTACTTGCCCGAGATTCGATCGTCAGTATCCGTATACCTATTTCAATCTCGTTTACCGGCAAGTCTCTTTACTCGTTCCGTAATACAAGATCCCGCAACTTACACTAAGTTACATTGCTTGCAAGGCTTGTGTGTGATGTTGTATTACCGAGTGGGCCCCGAGATACCTCTCCGTCATACAAGTGACAAATCCCAGTCTTGATCCATACTAACTCAACTAACACCTTCGGAGATACCTGTAGAGCATCTTTATAGTCACCCAGTTACGTTGCAACGTTTGATACACACAAAGCATTCCTCCGGTGTCAGTGAGTTATGTGATCTCATGGTCATAGGAATAAATACTTGACACGCAGAAAACAGTAGCAACAAAATGACACGATCAACATGCTACGTCTATTAGTTTGGGTCTAGTCCATCACGTGATTCTCCCAATGACGTGATCCAGTTATCAAGCAACAACACCTTGTTCATAATCAGAAGACACTGACTATCATCGATCAACTGGCTAGCCAACTAGAGGCATGCTAGGGACGGTGTTTTGTCTATGTATCCACACATGTAAATGAGTCTTCATTCAATACAATTATAGCATGGATAATAAACTATTATCTTGATACAGGAATTATAATAATAACTATACATTTATTATTGCCTCTAGGGCATAATTCCAACAGTCTCCCACTTGCACTAGAGTCAATAATCTAGCCCTCACATCACCATGTGAATTACATTGTAATAAATCTAACACCCATACAGTTCTGGTGTCGATCATGTTTTGGCCGTGGAAGAGGTTTAGTCAGCGGGTCTGCTACATTCAGATCCGTGTGCACTTTGCATATATTTACGTCCTCCTCCTCGACGTAGTCGCGGATGAGGTTGAAGCGTCGTTTGATGTGTCTGGTCTTCTTGTGAAACCTTGGTTCCTTTGCTAAGGCAATGGCACCAGTGTTGTCACAGAACAAGGTTATTGGATCCAGTGCACTTGGCACCACTCCAAGATCCGTCATGAACTGCTTCATCCAGACACCCTCCTTAGCCGCCTCCGAGGCAGCCATGTACTCTGCTTCACATGTAGAATCTGCTACGATGCTTTGCTTGGAACTGCACCAGCTTACTGCACCCCCATTAAGAATAAATACGTATCCGGTTTGCGACTTAGAGTCGTCCGGATCTGTGTCAAAGCTTGCATCGACGTAACCTTTTACGGCGAGCTCTTCGTCACCTCCATACACGAGAAACATCTCCTTAGTCCTTTTCAGGTACTTTAGGATATTCTTGACCGCCGTCCAGTGATCCACTCCTGGATTACTCTGGAACCTACCTGCCATACTTATGGCCAGGCTAACATCCGGTCTAGTGCACAGCATCGCATACATGATAGAACCTATGGCCGAAGCATAGGGGACGGAGCGCATATGCTCTCTATCTTCATCAGTTGCTGGGCACTGAGTCTTACTCAATCTCGTACCTTGTAACACTGGCAAGAACCCTTTCTTGGACTGTTCCATTTTGAACCTCTTCAAAACTTTATCAAGGTATGTGCTTTGTGAAAGTCCTATCAGGCGTTTTGACCTATCCCTATAGATCTTAATGGCCTAGTATGTAAGCAGCTTCTCCTAGGTCCTTCATAGAGAAACTTTTATTCAAGTAACCTTTTATGCTCTCCAAAAGCTCTATGTTGTTTCCAATCAGTAATATGTCATCCACATATAACATTAGAAACGCCACAGAGCTCCCACTCACTTTCTTGTAAATACAAGATTCTCCAACCACTTGTATAAACCCAAATGCTTTGATCACCTCATCAAAGCATTTGTTCCAACTCCGAGATGCTTGCACCAGTCCATAAATGGATCGCTGGAGCTTGCACACCTTGTCAGCATTCTTAGGATCGACAAAACCTTCGGGTTGCATCATATACAACTCTTCATTAAGGAAACCGTTAAGGAACGCCGTTTTGACATCCATCTGCCAGATTTCATAATCGAAAAATGCAGCTATTGCTAACATGATTCTGACGGACTTAAGCATCGCTACGGGTGAGAAGGTCTCATCGTAGTCAGCTCCTGGAACTTGTGAAAAACCCTTTGCCACAAGTCAAGCTTTATAAACGGTCACATTACCGTCAGCGTCCGTCTTCTTCTTAAAGATCCATTTGTTCTGAATAGCCTTGCGGCCCTCAGGTAGTATCTCCAAAGTCCACACTTTGTTCTCATACATGGATCCTATCTCGGATTTCATGGCTTCTAGCCATTTGTTGGAATCTGGGCCCACCATTGCCTCTTCATAATTCGCAGGTTCATTGTTGTCTAACAACATGATCGATAAGACGGGATTACCGTACCACTCTGGAGCAGCACGTGATCTCGTCGACCTGCGTGGTTCAACAGAAACTTGAACTGGAGTTTCATGATCATCATCATTAACTTCCTCCTCAACCGGCGTCGCAACGACAGAGGTCTCCCCTTGCCCTGCGCCACCATCCAGAGGGATGAGAGGTTCGACAACCTCGTCAAGTTCTATCTGCCTCCCACTCAATTCTCTCGAGAGAAACTCCTTCTCGAGAAAAGTTCCGTTCTTAGCAACAAACACTTTGCCCTCGGATTTGAGATAGAAGGTGTACCCAACTGTCTCTTTTAGGTAACCTATGAAGACGCACTTTTCCGCTTTGGGTTCCAGCTTTTCAGGCTGAAGCTTTTTGACATAAGCATCACATCCCCAAACTTTAAGAAACGACAACTTTGGTCTTTTGCCATACCACAGTTCGTATGGTGTCGTCTCAACGGATTTTGATGGTGCCCTATTTCAAGTGAATGCAGCTGTTTCTAATGCATAACCCCAAAACGATAACGACAAATCAGTAAGAGACATCATAGATCGCACCATCTAACAAAGTACGATTACGACGTTCGGACACACCATTACGCTGTGGTGTTCCAGGCGGTGTTAACTGCGAAACAATTCCACATTGTCTTAAGTGAGTACCAAACTCGAAACTCAGATATTCACCCCCACGATCAGACCGTAGGAACTTGATCTTCTTGTTACGATGATTTTCCACTTCACTCTGAAATTGCTTGAACTTTTCAAATGTTTCAGACTTGTGCTTCATCAAGTAGACATAACCATATCTACTTAAATCGTCAGTGAAGGTGAGAAAATAACGATATCCGCCGCGTGCCTCCACGCTCATTGGACCACACACATCGGTATGTATGATTTCCAACAAGTCACTTGCACGCTCCATTGTTCCGGAGAACGGAGTCTTAGTCATCTTGCCCATGAGGCATGGTTCGCACGTGTCAAGTGAATCAAAGTCAAGTGACTCCAAAAGTCCATCAGCATGGAGTTTCTTCATGCGCTTTACACCAATATGACCCAAGCGGCAGTGCCACAAAAATATGGCGCTATCATTGTTTACTCTAACTCTTTTGGTCTCAATGTTATGTATATGCGTATCGCTATCGAGATTCAATATGAACAATCCTCTCACATTCGGTGCATGACCATAAAAGATGTTACTCATAGAAATAGAACAACCATTATTCTCAGACTTAAAAGAGTAACCGTCTCGCAATAAACAAGATCCAGATATAATGTTCATGCTCAACGCAGGCACTAAATAACAATGATTTAAGTTCATCACTAATCCCGATGGTAGTTGAAGTGACACTGTGCCGACGGCGATTGCATCAACCTTGGAACCGTTTCCTACGTGCATCGTCACTTCGTCTTTCGCCAGCCTTCGTCTATTCCGCAGTTCCTGCTTCGAGTTGCAAATGTGAGCAACAGAACCGGTATCGAATACCCAGGCACTACTACGAGAGCCGGTTAAGTACACATCAATAACATGTATATCAAATATACCTGATTTTTCTTTGCCCGCCTTCTTATCTGCCAGATACTTGGGGCAATTGCGCTTCCAGTGACCCATACCCTTGCAATAGAAGCACTCTGTTTCAGGCTTAGGTCCAGCCTTGGGTTTCTTCGGCGGATTGGCAACAGGCTTGCCGCTCTTCTTCGAATTGCCCTTCTTGCCTTTGCCGTTTCTCTTGAAACTAGTGGTCTTGCTCACCATCAACACTTGATGCTCTTTACGGAGTTCAGACTCTGCGACTTTCAGCATCGCAAACAACTCGCCGGGAGACTTGTTCATCCCTTGCATGTTGTAGTTCAACACAAAGCCTTTATAGCTTGGCGGCAGTGATTGAAGGATTCTGTCAGTGATAGCTTCTTGCGGGAGTTCAATCCCCAGTTCAGCTAGACGGTTTGAGTACCCAGACATTTTGAGCACATGTTCACTGACATACGAGTTTTCCTCCATCTTGCAAGCATAGAATTTATTGGAGGTCTCATACCTCTCGATCCAGGCGCTCTTCTGAAAGATAAACTTCAACTCCTGGAACATCTCAAATGCTCCATGACGCTCAAAGCGACGTTGAAGTCCCGGTTCTAAGCCATACAAGACTGCACATTGAACTATTGAGTAGTCCTCCTTACGTGCTAACCAAGCGTTCTTAACATCCTGATCAGCCGTAGCGGGTGGTTCATCTCCTAGCGCAGCATTAAGGACATAATCCTTCTTTCCAGCTTGTAAGATTAGCTTAAGATTACGAGCCCAGTCTACAAAGTTGCTTCCATCATCTTTCAACTTAGCTTTCTCTAGGAACGTATTAAAATTCAGGATGACACTTGCGTGAGCCATGATCTACAACACAAATATATTCAAAGTGGACTTATACTATGTTCAAGATAATTAGAGTTCAACTTAATCAAATTATATGCTAAACTCCCACTCAAAAAGTACATCTCTCTAGTCATTTGAGTGGTTCATGATCCACTTACACTATCCCAAGTCCGATCATCACGTGAGTCGAGAGTAGTTTCAGTGGTAAGCATCCCTATGCTAATCATATCAACTATATGATTCATGATCGACCTTTCGGTCTCATGTGTTCCGAGGCCATGTCTGCACATGCTAGGCTCGTCAAGCTTAACCCGAGTGTTCCGCGTGCGCAACTGTTTTGCACCCGTTGTATGTGAACGTTGAGTCTATCACACCCGATCATCACGTGGTGTCTCGAAACGAAGAACTGTAGCAACGGTGCACAGTCGGGGAGAACACAATTTCGTCTTGAAATTTTAGTGAGAGATCACCTCATAATTCTACTGTCGTTCTAAGCAAAATAAGGTGCATAAAAGGATTAACATCACATGCAATTCATAAGTGACATGATATGGCCATCATCACGTGCTTCTTGATCTCCATCACCAAAGCACCGGCACGATCTTCTTGTCACCGGCGCCACACCATGATCATCCATCAACGTGTTGCCATCGGGGTTGTCGTGCTACTTATGTTATTACTACTAAAGCTACATCCTAGCAAAATAGTAAACGCATCTGCAAGCACAAACGTTAGTATAAAGACAACCCTATGGCTCCTGCCGGTTGCCGTACCATCGACATGCAAGTCGATATTTCTATTACAACATGATCATCTCATACATCCAATATATCACACCACATCGTTGGCCATATCACATCACAGTCATACCCTGCAAAAACAAGTTAGACGTCCTCTAATTTTGTTGTTGCATGTTTTACGTGGTGACCAAGGGTATCTAGTAGGATCGCATCTTACTTACGCAAACACCACAACGGAGATATATGAGTTGCTATTTAACCTCATCCAAGGACCTCCTCGGTCAAATCCGATTCAACTAAAATTGGAGAAACCGACACTTGCCAGTCTCTCGTAAGCGTACGAGTAATGTCGGTCCAAGCCGCTTCAATCCAACAATACCGCGGAATCAAGAAAAGACTAAGGAGGGCAGCAAAACGCACATCACTGCCCACAAAACTTTTGTGTTCTACTCGAGAAGACATCTACGCAAGAACCTAGCTCATGATGCCACTGTTGGGGAACGTCGCATGGGAAACAAAAATTTTCCTACGCGCACGAAGACCTATCATGGTGATGTCCATCTACGAGAGGGGATGAGTGATCTACGTACCCTTGTAGATCGTACAGCAGAAGCGTTTAGAGAACGCGGTTGATGTAGTGGAACGTCCTCACGTCCCTCGATCCGCCCCGCGAACAATCCCGCGATCAGTCCCACGATCTAGTACCGAACGGACGGCACCTCCGCGTTCAGCACACGTACAGCTCGACGATGATCTCGGCCTTCTTGATCCAGCAAGAGAGACGGAGAGGTAGAAGAGTTCTCCGGCAGCGTGACGGCGCTCCGGAGGTTGGTGATGATCTCGTCTCAGCAGGGCTCCGCCCGAGCTCCGCAGAAACGCGATCTAGAGGAAAAACTATGGAGGTATGTGGTCGGGCAGCCGTGAGAAAGTCGTCTCAAATCTGCCATAAAAGCCCCATATATATAGGAGGAGGGAGGGGGACCTTGCCTTGGGGTCCAAGGGACTCCCAAGGGGTCGGCCGAGCCAAGGGGGGGAGGACTCCCCCCCCCAAACCGAGTTGGACTTGGTTTGGTGGGAGGAGTCCCCCTCCCTTCCCACTTCTTCCCTCTTTTTTTTTCTTTTCCTTTGATTTCTTTCTCTTGGCGCATAGGCCCCCTTGGGGCTGTCCCACCAGCCCACTAAGGGCTGGTGTGTCTCCCCAAAGCCTATGGGCTTCCCCGGGGTGGGTTGCCCCCCCCCCCCCCCCGGTGAACTCCCGGAACCCATTCGTCATTCCCGGTACATTCCCGGTAACTCCGAAAACCTTCCGGTAATCAAATGAGGTCATCCTATATATCAATCTTCGTTTCCGGACCATTCTGGAAACCCTCGTGACGTCCGTGATCTCATCCGGGACTCCGAACAACATTCGGTAACCAACAATATAACTCAAATACGCATAAAACAACGTCGAACATTAAGTGTGCAGACCCTGCGGGTTCGAGAACTATGTAGACATGACCCGAGAGACTCCTCGGTCAATATCCAATAGCGGGACCTGGATGCCCATATTGGATCCTACATATTCTACGAAGATCTTATCGTTTGAACCTCAGTGCCAAGGATTCGTATAATCCCGTATGTCATTCCCTTTGTCCTTCGGTATGTTACTTGCCCGAGATTCGATCGTCAGTATCCGTATACCTATTTCAATCTCGTTTACCGGCAAGTCTCTTTACTCGTTCCGTAATACAAGATCCCGAAACTTACACTAAGTTACATTGCTTGCAAGGCTTGTGTGTGATGTTGTATTACCGAGTGGCCCCGAGATACCTCTCCGTCATACGGAGTGACAAATCCCAGTCTTGATCCATACTAACTCAACTAACACCTTCGGAGATACCTGTAGAGCATCTTTATAGTCACCCAGTTACGTTGCGACGTTTGATACACACAAAGCATTCCTCCGGTGTCAGTGAGTTATATGATCTCATGGTCATAGGAATAAATACTTGACACGCAGAAAACAGTAGCAACAAAATGACACGATCAACATGCTACGTCTATTAGTTTGGGTCTAGTCTATCACGTGATTCTCCCAATGACGTGATCCAGTTATCAAGCAACAACACCTTGTTCATAATCAGAAGACACTGACTATCATCGATCAACTGGCTAGCCAACTAGAGGCATGCTAGGGACGGTGTTTTGTCTATGTATCCACACATGTAAATGAGTCTTCATTCAATACAATTATAGCATGGATAATAAACTATTATCTTGATACAGGAATTATAATAATAACTATACATTTATTATTGCCTCTAGGGCATAATTCCAACAGTTTCAACATTCGACTTTGTTCCCGTAGAACTTGCGATCTTCAGTCGGCTCTAATGGATCAAATTTGTCGGGGTCCATCTTCGTTACCAACACTCTTCTGATGTTGAGTTTGTTAGGTTTTCGTGTCCTCTGCTTCTTCTGCTTCTTCTTTTTGTTAGCGGCTTCAGCATCGGTACTTTTCATGCCAGTCTCGGCACCGCCATCGATGTTGGTGCCATCGGTGTCGATGTCGGCTTTAGTACCATCAACGTCGAGGGCACCTGCAAACATTGACTGTGCTGACTAGACAAAAAGTCGAGATAGTCATGTTCACGATCATATTGTATGTCGTTGCAGCATGATCAGAAGCCCTAGTTCTTCGTTGTTCAACATGTTTCCTATGATTTAGTCTGCTCGTTTAATTCTTAAACTATAATAAGATGATTAATGACATAAAAAAGGTCTATGGTTTGCCAGAATGTCATTTCATTCCCGTTGCAGCAAATTCCGGGCACTTGATATGCCTACATTCTAGCACAAGTCATGCCAAAATTCACGGGAATTTTTGGCATGACCTCTGCTAAAAACTGGATATATCGAGCGCATGTAATTGACCGGAACATAAATGAAACAACATTCTGACAAAACATAGGCCAGTCGGATCGTTTTCCATGCACATAACCATAATTTTCCAAATAACACATGTCCACATATCACATGTCCACTTCAAATTTGCATATAACAGGAAGAAAAAAATAGAACTTGAAGAAAAATGCAAGCTAGTTTGTGGAGTGCAAGAAGTCCTTTTTCTTCACAATATTTGAAACTAAGTTCGGCTCTCGTCAAATTTGATACTAAATTCAGCACTTGTCAAATTTCATATAGGGCCCATATACCCTAGAGCACTAGCACATCCTCATACATCATCAAACCTATATTCAACACTTGTCAAATTTCATATAGGGTTCATATACCCTAGAGCATTATATGACATTTTTTCAATTTGATCCTAGGGTTCATACACTGTAGGATCCGATGCATGTCTAGAGGGGGTGATTAGACTACTTGATCAAATAAAAACCTAGCCTTTTCCCAATTTTAGTTGTGGGCCAGTTTTAGCAATTTTGATTAGTCAAGTACACCCTACACATGCATATCTAAGAGTATAGCAGCGGAAAGTAAAGACATGCAAATGTAAGTAGAGGGTAGGGAAGGAAGATCAAACGCAAAGGTTGACACGACGATTTTTGGCGTGGTTCCAATAGGTGGTGCTATCGGACGTCCATGTTGGTGGAGACTTTAACCCACAGAGGGTAACGGCTGTGAGAGTCCATGGAGGGCTCCACCCACAAGGGGTCCATGAAGAAGCGGCCTTGTCTATTCCATCATGGCTTGCTGATACGTCTCCGTCGTATCTATAATTTTTTATTGTTTCATGCCAATATTCTACAACTTTCATATACTTTTGGCAACTTTTTATACTATTTTTGGGACTAACATATTGATCCAGTGCCCAGTGCTAGTTCCTGTTTGTTGCATGTTTTTTGTTTCGCAGAATATCCATACCAAACGAAGTCCAAACATAATGAAAACTTACGGGGATTTTTTTGGAATATTTATGATTTTTGGGAAGAAGAATCAACGCGAGGCGATGCACGGAGGGCCCACAAGCCCTGTAGCCGCCAACAGGAGGTGCGGCGGCGGCTGGCAGGCTTGTGGACACTTCTTAAGCCGGTTGGAGACCTTCTTTCGCCGCAAGAAAGCTAATATCCGGAAGAAAATCGTGTTAAAATTTCATCCCAATCGGAGTTACGGATCTCCGGGAATTTAAGAAACGGTGAAACGCAGAATTTGGGAGCGCAGAAATAGAAGGACACAGGGAGAGAGATCCAATCTCGAAGGGGCTCTCGCCCCTCCGCCGCCATGGAGACCATGGACCAGAGGGGAAACCCTTCTCCCATCTAGGGAGGAGGTCAAGGAAGAAGAAGAAGGAGGGGGGCTCTCTCTCCCCCTCTCTCCCGGCGGCGCCGGAACGCCGCCCCGGACATCATCGTGTGACGGCGATCTACACCAACACCTCCGTCATCTTCGCCAACATCTCCATCATATTCCCCCATCTATATTCAGCGGTTCACTCTCCCGCAACCCGCTGTACCATGTACTTGAACATGGTGCTTTATGCTACATATTATTATCCAATGATGTGTTGCTATCCTATGATGTCTGAGTAGATTATCGTTGTCCTATCGGTGATTGATGAATTGCTATGATTGGTTTAATTTTCTTGTGGTTATGTTGTTGTCCTTTGGTGCCCATCATATGATCGCGCGCGTGGATCACACCATAGGGTTAGTTGTATGTTGATAGGACTATGTTGCAGGCTAGAGTGACAGAAGCTTCAAACCTAGCATAGAAATTGATGCATATGGGATTGAAGGGGGACCAATATATCTTATTGCTATGGTTGGGTTTTACCTTAATGAACGTTAGTAGTTGTGGACGCTTGCTAATAGTTCCAATGATAAGTGTATAGAATTCCAAGTAAGGGATGACATGCTAGCAGAGGCCTCTCCCACATGATACTTGCTATCGATCTAGTAACGTAGTCAATTGCTTAGGGACAATTCCACAACTCTTACCACCACTTTTCCACACTCATTAGACTAACGTATTTGTTTCTTTTTCTAACCAGCCCCTAGTTTTATTTACGTGTTCTTTACTTTCTTGCAAGCCTATCCTATCACTCCTTCAAAGTACTTCTAGTTTCATACTTGTTCTAGGTAAAGAGAACGTAAAGTGTGCGTAGAGTTGTATCGGTGGTCGATAGAACTCGAGGGAATATTTGTCCTACCTTTAGCTCCACGTTGGGTTCGACAATCTTACTTATCGAGAAAGGCTACAATTGATCCCCTATACTTGCGGGTTATCACTTGCGTCCACATAGGACAAGCCTCACTCGGGTAGATTTTCACAAAGTAGGCGATCTCCTTGCCCTTACAAACTTCTTGGTTAAACTCGACAACACAAAGTAGGAGGCTCCCAAGAGACACCTAACCAATCTAGGAGGCACCACCCTCCAAAAGGTAATAGATGTGGTAGAATGATGAACTCTTTGCTCTTGTGCTTCAAAAGATAGTCTCCTCAACACTCAATCACTCTCTCATAGATTTGGCATGGGTAGAAGAGATTGATTTGGTGGAAAGCAACTTGGGGCGGCTAGAGATCAAGTTTCAAATGGATGTATTGAAATCTCTTGATCTCAATACATGAGTAGGTGGCTCTCTCTCAGAAAAATGGATATGGAAAGTGTGTGTGTGTGTGTGCGTGTGTGTATGTGCGTGTGTTTTGAGTGCTTCCTGTGCGAATGAGAGTTGGTGGAGGGGTATATATAGGCATCTCCCAAAATCCAACCGTTACAACATTATTGCCCAACACGGTGACACCAAAATGAATCTCGGTGGTACCGAGCTACACTAAATGTGGCAACTTTTGAATTCTTAGTGAGACTAATATATGAATCTTTATGGTACTGATTGGGTGACCTAGGGAAGTTTCCAAATCTCCGTGAATCCGACTAAAGAACTCGGAATTTTCTATTCTTGAAATTGACATAGCGGAGAGTTGGTCAGTGACTTTTGGCGGCACCGATATGAAAGTTGGTGGCACTGAGAGATTAGGGTTTGGCAAAGGTTCTGTAACTCGAAAAATTGGTACGACTGAAATGGAATTCTTGGTGGCACCGATTTTGATGTGTAGCCTTTGGACAGAGATTTTGTAAGAGAAATGTTGATTATTTTTGGTGTCTATCTCTAAGCACTTGAGCAACCAATTCATCATAAATACATCACCCCCTTTTAATAGTATTGGCTTTCCTATGGACGCAAAAGTGATTTCTCACAAATATAAAATGTAGAGTCCTCTTTCTTGAAGCTTGGAAAATCATATTCCTCTCCTTGCATCAAGGGGTTTCTCCTCACAATCCTTTAGCCAATGCATCTTTTGAACTTTTCTCAAATATACTTGGATAGAATCATTTGTTCAATGATACATATGTTGTTATTAACTACCAAAACCACCTTAGGGAGAAATTGTGCTTTCAATCTCCCCCTTTTTGGTAATTGATGACAACATATAGATCAAAGCTTCAACAAAAGATATAATCAATAATTAGCATCGTTGCTTGGAGACGTATGTGAAAAGCAAGAGCTCCCTCTTAATTTGTGCACTGTTTTAAATTTGTGTTTGAATGCAATTGCACAGTCGATTAGGATCATGGGTCACTCTTCCATGTCACATACACCTTGGTGGTGCACATAAATGATATGAATGAGTAATAATGCACATAACACTAAACAATGAATGAATGATCATCATGTAGATAGCTCAAAGGTATACATAGTAGCATCAACAATCAAAGCGTACGATCTAACACGAAAGCTTAAGTCATCCAAAAGACCAAATGTTTTGTAAAACCAAACGAGAGAAAATAAAAAGCAAGGATCTCTCTCTCTCTCTCAGCCCTAACTGATCTATACACTCCCCCCCCTTTGGAAACAACTTACCAAAAATTTCAAAGGTCTAGAACTAAGTGTCGCTCTGGGCTCGATATCCTCCGATAGCATTTGATGGAGTAGACATGAGAGCATTGACGAAGGCTTCAGCGGATGTCCCTGGTGGAGGCGTAGACACTGGTGGTGTAGGAGCTAGAGCTGGAGCTGGAGCTGAAGGCGCTCATGCTTGAAATGATGAAGTTGGTCTTGCTTCCGTCACTAGCACAACTGCATACCTAAATGAGGCCCTGAACTGAGTAGTCGTTGGAAGAGGCAAATCTTCATCGTTACTTCTAGATCGAGGAATATGCACCACATCAACCTCATGCTGGAGATGCTCAACAGTTGTACCCAACTCTGTCACTTTGACATCCAGGTCATGGAATTTAGTCTCCACGATTCTCTCAAGGCTCTTATGGTTTGGCAAGATCTCTAAAATACTCTTCTCCATCCCTTGGATGGTGCTAACAAGAAACAACATCTGCTCCACTCTATATCTCAGCTATGGAGCTCGAGCATCTCTAGCTGCATGTGCCTTTGCTAGCTCTACGTGCTCACATGGTGTAGCTGAGCTAGGATGGCTGGGGTCCATCACAACTTCATTGTCCTCGAACTCTGGCTTCAGTGACAGGTGTGGGTGATCAAGTTGATATGCGTGCTTGCCAATCTTGGCATTGATGATCATCTGAATATATGGTGCATACCCACAAGATCTCTTCTGATCTGCAGCAGTCCTCCTGATAGTCTGAACTATGAGATCCATCACTTCGATCCTGGTGTGGTTGTCTAAATGGTGCACCATGTTGATGGAATACCCTTTGATCATCTTGTCATCTCCTGATTTAGGCATTAGGGTGTATCTCATAACGGTGTTCGTTGTTGGTATTCGTGCTTGCAAAAAATAGACACAGCCAAACTTGTGTGTCTTCCGATACTGATGGGGCACTAGATTGTACATGTTTATCGTAGTGTTATGATTCATCTTGGACTCCGAATACACATCCAAATCACCCTCTTGAGTCTCAGGGGCACCAATGATAGTGGCCCACTCCTCTATGGTAGACTCAAATATGTGACCTTCCATCATCCACACCATCCTTCCATGTGGATAGAAATGAGCAGTTTGGTAGAGTTGCATAATCATCTCATCATTCGAAGCTGTCATCTCTCTGCCAACAAAATCTTCAGTGTCAATCAGCCTGAAGTTTTCTCTCACATGAGGGAAGTAGTCCTCATGCTCCTTGATCTAGTCCCAGTCAACATATCTCATGTTACTGACTGGAGGACTCTTATCTAACAACACTGTCTCATAAAAATCTTGTTGCTCCTTAATGTGAAAATGAGGATCAACGGTAGTTCTTCTCCTGACAGCATATGGATCAACAAACATCCATTGTCTCAGACCTTGATCCCTTCTCTTCTTCATATCTTCAACAATAGGATGAGCAACACTGTGCAATGGCAAGTGAGATCTCAATTTTCTCAGCACAAATGCATCTTTTTCCTGCTCTGCAGCCTCTCTGGATGCAGATCTCTTGTTCTTCTCTGCTGGAGGTATGTCCCTAGTAGTCTTCTTGAGAGCTACTGACTTCTTAGGCTTGGGTGTTTAAGGCTTAGGTGCAGACCTGCTTGGCATAGCATCTGCCATGGGCTTCTTCTTCTTAGATGGAGGTCCATTAGCCGCAACCTCTACTTCCTCTTCCTCGGCAACTTTTGTTGGATCGTCATACATGGATGTTGGCCTCATCAGAATTAAGCTTCTTCCTAGACCTTGTAGCTGCCTTTGGCAAATCATGGGAACTAGGAGTACCTGGGTTGAAAATAGTCCCCTAAGGAATAGTGTAACGACTAAGATGCGGTCCTTTCCGATCTGGGGGTCGAGGCCCCGAATAGGAAAGAAGCGCATCTAAGTGTTTTGCAAGCAAGTAAACATAGCACATAATAATAAATATAGTAGACAATCTGGGATTCAACTGTCTTCTTATTAAAGATACAGAGCACAACGCAGATACAAACAAGGTAGTTCCGGTACGGACTACAAAACAAGGGAAATGCTATGCTACCCGCTGCAGGCCCACGATCACGACCACGGCTCAGTCTTCTGGATAGTTCACGTAAAGGCGATCTGTCTCCTCGTCGTACTGCCACGCCAGCTGGGTGCCATCGGGATCCTCTGCCTCTGGGGTACCTGTACCTGCTGGAAGTTTCGGAGGAATCCGTGAGCCACGGGGACTCAGCAATCTAAGGCCTTGGTGCCATCACTAGTCATGTTATTGGGTAAGGAAGGGTGAAGTGTTTCAGGCTGCTGCATCCTAAGTTTTGAATAAGTGGCTAACTTACGCAAAAGAAGAAGTGACGGTGTTCTATGCTATCGGTCGTGAGTACTTGATCAGAAAGTGATCCTGAACACCTACCTACGGCATTCATAACCCCACCGTGTTCCGGATCGAGGAGAGGTCCTCGAAGGGACAGTCACGGTTACGCACACAGTTGGCATATTTTATTAGTTTATGTTTAAGTTTTCTAATACCGGATGTTAACAAAATATTCCAAGTTGCCACATAACCGCGGGCACGGCTTTCCGAAAGATTAAACCCTGCAGGGGTGCTCCAACTAGTCCATCACAAACGAACACAGGCCGCAAAGTCACCCTCTATCACGAATCTCGTGATCTCGTCGGATTCCTTAGAGGAAAACCTCAACTCTGGGGTAAACCAAAGCTTCACCGGGATTCCTATACGCAAGATATACCGCTAAGGCAAGACAAGACTAGCAGGACCTCCCGACGTGTCGACGACCCCGATAAGAGCCGCGTATCTCAGTCTCAGGACACGCCGGATGGAACTAGCTACAGGTGCCAGACCTCAAGTTTCCTTGTGGTGGCCCCGCAGGCAGACCAGTTTGGACCAACACTCATGAGGAGCACTGGCCCAGGTTGTTGATTAGAATCCTCGGGGTAGCTATTCCCTATGCAGATTATTATTAGGTGATTAGCAAATAGTACCAAAGTTGGGTCCTGCCGGACAAGCCTTAACTCTGCGCGATTTATCAAGGGGGTCCCCATAACAACCCCGAACGTGTTAGGAGCGAACATTATGGAATCAAACACCGGTAACCGGTAACTAAGGCGGCAATAACGGAACAAGACACCCGGCAAAATGCTAGGCCTCCCGTCATTTACCAAATATATAGATACATTAATTTAATAACAGAAATTAACATAATGATATCAAGCTCATGACAACTCATGAGTTATTAACACCTGCAACTAACAATGCTAACATTAGTAGCTGAGCAAGCCTACCTAGCCATGCAAGTTTGCTAGGAAGGAGTAAGGTGTTTAGGCTCATGGCATATGAAGAGGTAATATATTTCAGTGGTAGGAAGCGAGCAATATTACGTAGAATCGAAACTAACATAACAAGTCTAGATATGGGATCAAGGTCATGTCATCTTGCCTGTGATATCCTCAGCTTGGAATGGTTCTGGATCGTCCTGCAAGTACTCTCCTGACTCCACGTAATCGGTCTCCGCTCCCGGTGCTACCCAACACAGGAATATCAGCCAATGAACAGCAGCACCACAAAATGCAACAATCACACGATGCATGAGATGAAAGTTGAGCATGCACCACTATTTCTAACACTAGCACAAGCAAGATAAACTACAACGAGTTCCTGGACAGAACTTTGCACTAAACTATTTGTACATGCATGGAAATGATATGGACAGATGCATCTCGTAAAAACGGTGCAAAACCATATAAAGAACTTTGCAAACGGAGCTACGGATCAACGGGAATCAACGAAACACGATATGAAGCCCTACGTGAAAGATTCATCCCCACACACACAATTGGCACAAATCTGGTGTTCCCAGGTTGCCAAGACATATATTAACCCAACATGAATGAAATGGAGCAAGGTAGAACACCCCAACAACAATCAAACACAAACTTTGAACAAAATGTCAAAACTACGCAATCTGCCAGTTTCTGCATCTTAGCTGTTTGTGAGCCACATGCAACATAGCTACAGGTCTACAAACATGAAAAATAATATATGTGGATGTTGACAACCAAGAACACTACCATCTCCAGCAAGAATCACAGCAAAAGGAATTAAAATCTAGAAGTTACAAGGCCACAAACTTTCCCAGAACCATCAGTTCTCAGGGACTTAGTGAAAATTTCTGCACCTGAGTTTCTGTTTCTGTTCTGAAGCCTTTTGACAGCAATCAAAACACAAGCTACTGGACTCCAAATGACTTGAAAATTGACAGGAAGCTGCAAAAACATACCAGGTTCAAAACACTAGCACTGAACTAAGTCCAGTTCTCAACATACTGACCTGCACAACCTTATCTACAGGGGAAGAAAATGTTTTCAGCATTCCAGACTTAGTGAAATTTTCAGAGTTCAAAATCCTGGAATTTTTCTAGCCACATGCCCACTTTGTCTAGGCATAGTTTGCACACACAAGTTCCCAAGAGGTGTTTGACACCACTATGGTATTGAGCACAAACCCCTACAACTAACACACCAAGATCCATGCCTTTGGGCTCCATCTATACCATGGAAACAAAGCCCAAACTTTCAACAAAATGAAAAATGCAAATCCAAAAGGTATACTTTTAAGATGACAATGCATAGGAGGGTTTCATGTGCACAATGACAAAGTGACATGGGGTTTTGAACCCCATGTTTGTGTCATGCACATCAACAACTCCAACACACACACAAATCCTCTCAAGCACTAGCATCAAGCTCACACACAAGAAATCTTTGTATAACAAAAGGGTATACCACCCCCCACACATGGGCATGTGATGGTGCACACCCTCCCAAGCACCACTAGTATCTTTCTAGTATTCATGTCACCAACATTGTGCAAACTACCACAACAAACCACACCCTCACATGCTATCATAAATAGCTATCTAGTGCTATCCCTCACCTCAAGACATGTGATGAGGGGGAGGCACCCACACCCCACTATGTCAAAGCAAGCTAACAAAACTACAATATCCCTTAGACCACACCAAGATTCACAAGCTAGGGCTTTGCAAGAATAGCTAGGCCAACTAATCACCTCCAAACACTACACCCATATTTAACAAGGCACCTAGCAACATGCCCTAATCAGGGTTGGCTCCTCATCACCAAGGTACAACCACTATAAGAATCACCGGCTAGCAAAACTATTTAACACCCCTAGCATGTAAAACATTCTCACACTAAATCTATACCACTATTCTAGCAGGAACAGGAGCAATCACCATTGCGTAGGAGTTTGTAAAATAAAAAAAACAACAGGGAACAAAACTGATGAGACACAAGTGTAGGAGTTAGGAAAACAGGAAATGAGTAGGCAGGAAAAAGAAAAGAATGCAAAAAAAAAAAAAAAAAAAAAAACAGGGCTGCTGGGGTTCGAACCCAGTTCCCTGGTGTCCAGCACCACACAACCACGCCACAGCGCTACGGTGCTTCTTGTTGACAGATGAAGGGAGATATGCAAGGTAATCTGTCTGCACTGCCATGACCCGAAATAAACAAGGAAAACAACCAAAAAGGCGCCGAGGGGGGGACTCGATCCCTAGACCTCTCAACAGGCGCATGCATGCGACCGAGAGACACTACCATCAGGCTACGAACCGGCGTCTGACTAACACTAGAAGGTAAAACAGAAGAACACGCCTCTCACGAGAAGCATCCCGCCGGCGGCCAGACCGGAGGACGCTGGCGGCGCCACTCCCGGCCACCACCGGCGGGGAAAACCGACGGCGGGGCCCGCGGGACTCTCGGGGAACCCATTTTTGGTCTAAGCACGGGAGAAGGAGCACCCTTGGCTGCCTTGAACTGCAGCGGCGTTCCTGCATCCTGCAGTTCGCCTGGGAGCACGGGACAGAGACCTTGACGGGCAGCCCTGCCTGCGTCGCTACGCTGCACGGCCGGCGAGGAGAGCTCCTCTGATCATGGCGCTGCTGCAGAGAGGGGGAGGAAGCCCTCTCCTGCACGGTACCTCCATAACATACCTACCCCACCCTGCTCCACTCGCGACAACTGCACCCCCACACACAGATATCGGACAGAGAAATGCACACACGCTGGAACGAGCCGGACCGCGGAGGCGGAAGGAAGGAGGACGAGGACGCGGCCTCACCTTGAGGAGAAGAGGGGCGTCGAACGGGGAGGAGGAGCGTCGGAGAGGAAGAAGACGGCCGGACGAAGTCGTCCCGCCGAAGACCGAAGAAGGAGACGGACGCGGATCGCCCGGTTCGTCCCGTTGACGAGGACGAGCTCGACGGGGGGGGCCGCTCCTCGGGGTCCTAGCGCCGGGAATGGGACGCGGGGACTCACCCCGAGCCCCCGGACATGGCGCCCAGTGCCGGAGACGACGGATCGGCGGCTTGACGGGGGAGGCGCTGCACCCTCTCTCTCTGCTCTCTCTCAGGACTTACCAGGGAAGAACGAGGGCACTAGGGAAACTGGCGGCGCTGGGGAGGAAAGGAGAGGGAACCCTAGGGCGGAGGAGGAGGTCTCGGGCTCCTTTTAACGCCTCGGGAGGCGAGCTCGAGCCGCTGGATCGAGAAGAGGGCGATCGGGAGGTTGAGCGCGCGTCGTACAGGAGGTGACGTCGGGAGGAAGAAGGAGCGCTCGCCAGTGGGCTCTAACGCCAGGGGTGGAGTCTAACTGGGCCAGCACGGGAGAAGGCTCAATGGGCCAGGGAAAGAATAGCTACACACGAAGTTTAACCAACTAGAGCTATAGAGAAAGATTGCTACCAGGGAAGAAAAAATATCACCCAAGAAAATTACTGGGTTAAAAATTAAAAGGAAAAATCCTACTAGACATAAGAAATAATAGCCCAATAGAAAAAAATAGGAATGCAATATTTGGAGATGTTCGAAATAAATGCAAAACAGTAATTAACCTACTGTTTTGTATTTATTTGCACCACCAAAAACAAAGAATCAAATCAGAAAAATTGCACCCCTTCATGAGCAATTTTTTTCCTACCCACTAGACATTTTAGAAACATCTTTGAGAAAAAGGAATTTTGACAAGAATTAAAACAGGAGGGGAAAAGGAGTTTGAAAGCAAGAGCTTAAAAGACTAGCACTCCTCTCGCATCACACACCATTATCACATGCTCACAAGGTAGTGCAAAACCACCACTTAATCTTAGCAAGATCACATGCTCTCACAACACCACAACACTACTCCTATCAAACCCAAATGCAACATGACCATGGCATGCAATCATAAGTATGGCAAGGAATGATATGTAATTCATGCATGCGAGGGAAGTAAGCACTAGGGAACACACATGAATTCATGGCACAAAATGATATCACCAAGATCTCTGACAAGGTGACCCCACATGGAAGGTTACAAGAAAGGAAAGTCTACACTTGGGGCATTACAAATAGTTCCTCAATCCATCTCAACACTGGGCTCTTTGAAGTCATTCTGACTATCCCGTGAACCTGACATGGTGACAATCAACCAAGAAAATAAGCTGACCAAGTGAATAGAGGTAGAAGAGCAAGAGTGGATAAGCATCACAAAAAAGAAGTTTTTGGAAGTTTTAACTGTGAAAATTTTAAATTTAACTTTGTGAAAAAAGGAATATCGGTTCCACCGAAATAAAAAAAATCGGAGGCACCGAGACTGACAATCTCTTTAAGAGAAATTTGGCACACTTCTCGGTTCCACCAAAAAGCGTAGCTCGGTTTCACCGAGACTGTTCTCAGTAGCCCTAAAAACAAAATCGGTAGGACCAATTTTTCTCACTCGGTGACACCAAGATTTTGTTTTACAAATTGTTAACCCTAAAATTTCCTTCGTTCTCTAATCTACTCAAGGCTTCTTCTGGATAGGGAGAGTGCAATCATAGACAGAAGATGGGAAAACCTAATTGCACAAGATTCAAATTTGGGAGTGCAAGAAGGGGACGAAATCTTACCCTAATTCGGTGAAGGTCTCACTACGGCGATGACAGCGGCGATGATTCCCATTGGCGGCGAGGACTCCTACGGCGAGGGCATGCTCGAGAAAATGTAGATGTCCTGAGGACTAGGTTCGGCAGCAAGGAGGTGCGGGGAGGCGAAGTTTGAAAGATTATTTCAAACGTTGGGCCCGCGAGGTATATATACCCCCTAGCTGTCGGTGACACCGAGTTGGATTTTCTGATGCCATCGAGTTCCGTAACTATCACATGACAGTGAAACTCGCTGAAGCTGAAAAATTCCAATCGGTGGTACTGAGATTGAAAAACTAGATCAACCCTAGGAATCGGTGGGACCGAGTTTTTGTGGTTGGTCACACTGAGATGCACTTGGGAGGTTTTGGATGTCAGCTCTTGTCGAGACGGATCTCCGAGTGCTCCTCACATAGAGTGTCCCTAAAGTGTTTGCTGAAATTTTGTGATGTAGCATGAATAGAATTTGAGACGAGAAGTTATAGATAGATAGATAGAGGTACTTAGACATTCTTGTATATCCAGTTGTCCAAATAAAATAGAAAGCTAAATAACAACAATTGGATATACACGAATGAGAAAATATATGCATACCAACATGCTCACACAATAAGATGTCAAATAAAATTTGGTGAATCGTGCATAAACACTCTAGTATCTACCAAGCACTTTAGTGATGTCGAAGTCATCTATATATGAGTATATTGACATAGGAGCCAAACAGGAATACTTGATCGTAGGTCATGCTCATCGTTTAGGCACAAGTCGGGTTACCACTTTTATATAAAGCTTTCAATGTGTTCACATCTTAATAGATTCTTATACTTAAGTCTTAGAGTAAATCTCCCACTTGACGTGACATCCCCCCTAAGAGGTATAAACTAACCTTGGGTTTTGTCGTAGAAGACTTCATGTAGGTGTAGTAGTGGTGAATGCTCATTGTTGATGAAGATCATCTTGAGTTGGGAGCAATCCTTTTTGTTTATTACTCTTCTCACCTACATGGGTTAGTCCCAAAGCACAAGGAACAAACACAAGGATATATATGGACATGGAGTGAAGTACATGTGGGATGACGTCCAAAGATCCATTAATTACCTTGTCCCTTGCTTACCTTTGAGGGAATGTGTGACTCCTTGAACTAATGCATATGGTTGGAGTTGATTGCATATAGTTCTTGCCAAAATGAATAAGAGTGAATTTCATTGGTGGAGTCACCCCTCAATAACTTCTCTAGTTCTTATTCTTGGGGACCCACATTAACTTGATGGGGATCCTTGGAGTTGTGGTGGCACTAGATGAAGTAGAGCTAGTAGTGTCCTTGGGAATCCACTTGACCTTGGCTTGGGGTTCTTCCTCAAATGAGTCGATCTCCTTTTGAAGCTTGCCCTTTCCCTTGTGGTCTTGTGGTGGAAGTTCATCTTTAGAGCTTGTTCCCTTGGGGAGAGTAGGATCATACTTCTCCTGGGAAAAAAACTTTGGGATGGGGTATTGACCTTCTTCCCATTCAACTCCGTTGTCATTGAAGTAGCTAACACCTTGCTTCTTCCCATGTCCTCCTTGCTTGCGTACAATTTCCTCAAATTCTTACTTCCGACAAGTCTCTTGAAGACACCTCTCTCTATAATTCCTTTCAATAAATCATTTTCTTTCTCAAGTGTAACTTGGCTAAGAGAATCATTAGTGGAATTAAGAGAGCTACTAGCAACGTTATCATTTGATTTAACTTTAGAATTGTTGTTACTAGATGAAGAAATTTTCTTGCCTTTGTTACTAGTGTTCTTAGTTTAACTTGTGGAACGAAAGCATACAAGAGTAATCGTTTGGCTAGATAAGAAGAACTCTTCTTTGAAAGATCATCATTGATTGCTTTTAGAAACTCATGCTCTTGCTCTAAATTTAGCTTCTTGAAGTGTAGCTTCTCATGAGTTATTTTTAGCTCTCTATGATCTTCTAGACTAATTTCATGAGCTAACTTAAGAGTTTTAAATTCTTTAGTTAGTCGTTCAATCTCCTTACTATCATCATCATTCGACTCCTATTGACTAGCATGATTATTACCAAGTTAATTTTTATCATTGTCACTTGTTTTATCAAAGAGCAAGGCATCTTCTCCTAACAAGTTATCCTCATCACTATCAAAGTCAAAGTACTCAAGGTGGGGTTTCTTGGGGCCTTTTGCCATGAAGCAGCTTCCAATCCCTTCATTTGGTGAATCAAATATGTTGTAGGAGTTGGAGGATACAAGTGCAAGACCGGCAACACCTTCATCTTCTTATATTTACTATTTGGAGGCACCTTTTAAGCCATTTAATTAACTCACATCATCAATATTAACTGTAGCGTTGGATTATAGAATTTACGGTCAGGATAGAAGGAAAAGTTGGGTAACAAAGATGATGCAGTAAAGAAGGATCTGCCAGGTCCATGGGTTGTAAAAAAATTAGGAGCCTACGCGGATAAAAACTCCACAATGTGTTGCATACTAAAGATGGTGCAGTAAAAAAGGATCTGCCAGGTCCATGGGTAGTGAAAAAAAATTTAAGAACCTACACGCATGAAAACTCCACGATAGATGGAAAAGGAATGAATAGAGACCTCCACATATTAAAGGTCCACGATGTCCACCGGTAGTAAAAACACACGTGAAACTCCATGATAGATAAATAAAGGAAAAAAAGATCAAGGTGGAGAAAACTATTCCACAGCAATCTACTAGATGGCAGGTACACCCTCCCCAACCGGACTGCGGATAGAAAACAAATCTGCAGATTCAAAAAATCAAACATTGCTTTAGACTCCCCTGCAAGTATGGTAGCTGCCTTCTCCTCCGAAAAGGGAAGTTTGTTGGTTACGGACATGGAGCCCATCGAGACTGACACAACGGACGGCACCACGCTTCTCGGATGCCCACTACCTTGGGAAAATCAATAACGAATCCTACATGTATTACTTGACTTAAACATGACTTAGGTTTTATCTCCTAAGCTTAATCCTGTGAGCACAAGCATTCATGAAATCTCTGAGCATATTAACTTAATTTTTTCTTCAAATAAGTGCATTAAGGGGAATCCATACCAAGATGTGGTGCATCAAACAAATATGAGTTGACCGCTTCCTTTCACTTGGCCCTTGCCATAGTTCTATACACCGTTCTGCATTAAATTAATTAATGTCGCTATTAAGATACAATGTGTACGTTTCACGTTAGACAATACCAATATATGTTATTTTCTTAGCTATCGGGATTAATTTATGGTTGGAAGTGAAGGCAGGTAAAGCTTATTATTTCCCGACCTAAGGCTGGTTGTAATGGGTAGTATCATATACTAGTATCATGCATATGGTACTAGTGTATGATACCACATCCGTAATGCATAGTATCATATGTTAGTATCGTAGGATAGTTCATTTATTGCCATGCAAGACACATAGTAACACATCATTTAATATGATACGGTATCATGATATGATACTCAACCCTCTCTTTCTTCATTTAATTATATGCCACCTCATCGAAATTTCCTAGTTGGCATGCATGATACTACCTATGATACTACCATTACAGACAGCCTAATGATGTGGTATGAGATTGTGCAGCTCAAATTTAGTTTTATGGCCCTATTTCTTATCTGAATATATATGTGACTGTTGTCGGCATCAGACGTCTACAATACAAGTTTCAGAACAAGCATTTCTAATGCTAGATGTATGGTGGTAGGAACAAAAAAAATCCAAGTTGGTGATGGACGGATAATCATCTCAATCACATAATTGCATGTAGTATTTTTTTTACACCACATGATGCCAATAGATGGCTGACGTATATTCATGCATGTACTTATTCATCATATTCATGCATGTAACAATTTTTGCTCTTATGTATGGCCTATGACCACCTAGCAAAGATTTATTACTAATGATAGAATCCCTTCTCCGTATATCATGTTACAACATGAAAATACCTTCAAATCTCAGGTTTCCAAATAAAGCATAAAATTGGACAAAATATACACGACATCTATCTATCTTGATTATCGAATGGCCGAATCACATGCACATATATACAACATTACCAATGTCTTAGATTTTTTATACATATTAATGCTAGAAGTAAAATGAAGTACATAGATTCAATTTAATGAACAGAACATACTGAGAGGCATGTATTCGATGTACACCACATGAAGTTGTGATTTTGTACACTTCAATGTCCATACATTTGCATCTAGCTTATAATCTATATTTTGCTATTTTTCTATAATTATTTCCTGGCTTTTTTAGCCGTAACCACATTTTTAGACAAGGATCACTTGGCCTAAACTTAGCTATGTCAAAGTTAGATATGACTGAACCAACTTTAAGTAGGCATGCATCTATATATGTTCAATAAAAATACAAAATTAATACACTAAAAAAATGAGAAATACATGACTATACATAGTAGTGAGAATATATCCAGGTACTGGGATAACAATTTTCAAATCAACATGAGGGATCTATCAAATAAAACGATTTCCACAAGAACATATCACGGGGATACAATTTTGTGAATGCATATGATTCTTTATTGTCCTTCCATGGACCAATAAAACTTTGTGACGCTAAAATTTCAAAAAAATGAATTGTGCATTTTCATAAACATCAAATACAATTTTGTGGTCTTTCAATTGCTAGCCCATGCAGATGCACGAGTTGTCGACTCGTGATTATAATCAGAATTGGAGTGGTAGCTTCTCTTGAATTGGTTGTCTGACTCGGGACGAATACCCATCCACCAACATGAGCTTGATGTCTTCTTCTTGAGTGGCTCTTGGTGTAATTGTCCTTCTTCTCCCATTCTTTGCCTCTCCGGGAGTGTCTTCATTCATAACAATATTCTCTACTCTTCTCTCTGCGAGGTGACTCTTCTCTTCATTTGTGGGTTGTCGAGCCCTCGCTGGAATAGTGTCCGGTCTTTCCACAATTGTAGCAGTTTCTGTCACGACTAGATGAACACTTCTCTTCATATCTTCAGTTAGAGCTTCTCTCTTTGCCTCTACTCTTGTAGAACTTGTTGAGTTTCCTGACCATGAGGCTTATCTCTTCATTGGTAACAAGGTTGTCATTTGAGGTAGTGGGAGTATCACTAGAAGCTTTGTAAGCACCGCTCGACTTGTTGTGCAGCTCATCTTTGTCCTCGAGTGACATTTCATGAGCGACAATCCTTCCAATGACTTGTGTTGGCTTGAGATCCTTGTAGTTTGGCATCATTTGGATCAATGTGCAAACGGTGTCATACCTTCCATCCAAGGCTATAAGTATCTTCTTGATGATGAATTTGTCGGTCATCTCTTCGCTTCCTAAGCCAACAATCTCATTTGTGATTAGAGCTAGCCTTGATTACATCTCAGCGGCTCCTTCACCATCCTTCATCCTAGACTTGTCAAGCTAAGTTTGTAGCACATCTAACTTAGATTCCCCGACATATTCTGTACCTTCGTGCATACCAACCAAAGTATCCCAAATTTCCTTTGCATTCTCATGATGGCTGATTTTGTTGAATTCTTCGAGGTAGAGACAGTTGAATAGAATGTAGAAGGCTTGAACTTTATGTTGCAACATCTTCAATTCTTCCACTATCGCATCACGATCCGGCTCCCTTTCATCACCGAAGAAATCACCTTGCACACCAACACGAACAACACGCGAAACGCCAGTGTTCTGGCCAAGAATGTGCATTTTCACCTTATGCTTTCAACTAGCAACGATTTTACCATCAAAATCTGATCCTCTATGGTGGTAATTTCCCTAGTTTGACGCCACACTATCCTAGGTTGTGAAACCAATGTAATGGAGATGCTCTGATACCACTTGTAGGATCTGAAGTACATCTAGAGGGGGTGATTAGACTACTTGACCAAATAAAAATCTAGCATTTTCCCAATTTTAGTTGTGGGCCACTTTTAGCAATTTGTCACTACTAGTACACCTACACATGCATATCTAAGAGTATATCAACGGAAAGTAAAGACATGCAAATCTAAGTAGAGGGTAGGGAAAGGAAGATCAAACGCAAAGGTTCACACGATGATTTTTGGCGCGTTGGAAATATGCCCTAGAGGCAATAATAAATTGGTTATTATTATATTTCCTTGTTCATGATAATCGTTCATTATCCATGCTAGAATTGTATTGATTGGGAACTCAAATACATGTGAGGATACATAGATAATACACTGTCCCTAGCGAGCCTCTAAAGGACTAGCTCGTTGATAAAAAATGGTCAGGGTTTCCTGGCCATAGACATAAGTTGTCATTTGATAACATGATCACATCATTAGGAGAATGATGTGCTGGACAAGACCCAAACTATGAACGTAGCATATGATCGTGTCATTTTATTGCTACTATTTTCTGCATGTCAAGTATCTGTTCCTATGACCATGAGATCATGCAACTCACTGACACTAGAGGAGTACCTTGTGTGTATCAAACGTCGCAATGTAACTGAGTGACTATAAAAGTGCTCTACATGTATCTTTGAGGGTGTCTATTGAGTTCGCATGGACCAAGACTGGGATTTGCCACTCCTTGTGGCGGAGAGGTATCTCAGGGCTCACTTGGTAATACAACATCACAACAAACTTGCAAGCAATGTGACTAATGTCACATCCCTAAAACCCTAATCAAGTATAGAATTGTGCTCATATCTTCTTTGCATTGCATCCAAGAAAATTGCAACAAGATCAAAGCAAGTGGTGAAGCAAAACTCAAAAAACCACAGCCACTTCTCAAATTCAAGGAAATTATAAACTTGTTCAAATTAATGAATCCAAAATGGCCTCAAGAAAAGTTCAACTTTTCTGATAATTCATGGAAGCAAATAAGCAATGAAGAAAACCATTTTCATAACACATTTGGCATTTTAAATAAATGCAAAAGGCTACTGGTTTCATGTTTAAAATTTGAATTCAAAAACTTTAAGTTTTCAAAAATGTTGAGAACTTCAGGAATGGTTGGATATATTCCAACAAATATTCTAGTGTGTTCAAAATATTTTTGGTAAACTATTTTGGAGCTGAAATAAATAGCAAATCAAAAGTATTAGTAAAACAAGAAAGAAAGGAAGAAACGCCTACCTGACGCTCACCTGGCCCAGACCCAGTCCCTGTGTCGTCTTCCTCCTCGCCAGTAGGAGCTGGAGGTGGCCGCCGCGACGCCTTGCGCCTCCACGCAGCTCCTTGCCTGCCTGGCCGCCGCTTCACGTTGGCGCGCGCGGGCATAACCTCCCCGAGCTCTGGCCTATCCAATCCCGCGCTCCATCTTCCCCCTCTCCTCTCGGTTCTTTCCTCCCCCGCTGCCGCCATTGACAGGAGCTCGAGCTCGAGTTGCCCGTGCCTCTGGCCACTAGTTCTCTCCCCCAAGTGCCCCATTCGCTCCGCCTCGACGAGCTGGTCCTCCTTGCAGCAGTAGAAGCCTCCCCGAGCCCTGCAATGCCCACGACACCGTCGTCTTCAAGCTTCAGCCGCTGGCGAGCCACGCTCGATTCGTCGCCCACAGCGCTTTCCCGAGCCGTCTAAGTCCTCCACTGCACTCCCCGTGAGATTACGATCATTTCCCCTCTTCTTCCCCTCGGTTTCGTGCCCCCTAGCCACTGGACAGACGAGCCCGAGCTCCGACCGTCGCCTCCGCTCGTCGTTGGTGACCTTCGGTCCTCCCGAGCCCTCCTTGAGGCCAGTACTGGATGAGGCCGAGCCTGGGGATCCTCCCAGTGCTCTCGGCTCTCGATCCCGAGCACTACAGCCATCTCCGGCGACACTCCGGCATAGATCCGCCGCGGATTTGGTCGCCGCCGGTCAGTCTCCGACAGGGGATGACCTGGCCTCTCTAATCTGCCGTTTAAAACTCTAAGCAGTCGCTGACAGTGGGCCCCAGGCCAAGTCAAACGCAATCAGGGGCTGATCAGCGCGGGATTATCCCTGTGAGGCTGACCAGTGGGTCCCCCCTGTCGGGTTTGACGTGATCAGGTCAGCCAACGGCTGACGCCATGATGACGTAGGGCTGACACAATAAGTGGATTCCTGATTTAAAAGAATTCCAGAAAAATGCCAAAACTTCTAAAAATCATAGAAATTAATGTGTAACTCCAATGAAAATAATTTATATATTAAAAAGTAAAATAAAAATCCAAGGAATCTGAATTTGTCATTTTCAAACATGTTTGAAAATGTTAGTGGACCAAACATGTAGAATAATAATAAGTTAAATTTAATAAATGCTATGGAGATGGAATTTGAAAATCATTTGAATTCCACTTCAAATACTATGATCAAACATTGTTCAATCACAACCAGCAACTTAACATGTCATGTCCATGCATGTAAAAAACAAGTTGATGTGAGCATCAGGTCGAATCAATTAAAATGGTATTCGAGAATACTTCGTTTGAAGTGATATTTGAATCTGATTCAAATCAACTTCAAACCTAATAAATGTTAGCTACATTAGCATACCACCTTGCATCCTCATGCCATGCTCATGCATCATCTTGTTGCATATGATTGTTATTGATTGTTGTCATTTCTTTCGGTAGGCTCCGCTCCTTCGGATTCCACTGAATATCCGACTGACGGATATTGTCCCTCCTCTGAGCAACAAGGCAAGCAACCATTTTGATCATCCCGATAAATCCCATGTTCTTGCTCCTGCACTTACTTATTGCATTAGGATCAAATGCTTCAAATGCTTTTGCCACGTTAGTTGAACCCACTTCCTTTGCATGACCTGTCTTTGTCATACTAAATAGCTGAACCTTGCAACCTAGCATACCTGATAGATGCTTGAGCCATGATGTGCCTTATCCTGCTATGCATGCTATGCTTAGAGTTGTGTATGGTCTGTCATCTGGGAGATGAGCAGAATTGTGAGAATGTGTTCAGTAGGTAAAGGTTGTGTGTTGAACCTGATTTGGTAAAGGTACCGGTGAAAGGCTATGTAGGAGTACATGGTGGGTTGTTTCATTGGAACCGTCCTTAGGAACTGAGTTCCGTGTATGTAATCCAAGACTAGATACTACCACACGTTGGGATACTTAATTGACCCTCTCGACTTATTAATCGCTTAGTACTCGGTCCAGGAGTTGCAAGTAGTTTCTGGTGTTTATAGTCATGCCGGAGGCCGTGCATAGTGCTGACCTGAGAGGTGGGCTGTGATGCGGTAGGCAGTGGCATGGTCTACCAAGTGGCACCCGGATGGTGGGCTTGGGAACCCTGCGCACATCGTTTGGGGCCGTGGCGGAAACCTCGGCCGGACTTCCGTGCGGGTTACCCTCAGATAGGCGATAGACCTGGACTAAGTATTAGCGTGGTTAACGATCGTGGCCGACTCCCTCGCTGGGCTTCCGCTTGAAGGTTGCTGAGGTGCATGACGTGCACATGGCGATAAGTGGCGAGAGCGTGTGTGACGAAGTACACCCCTGCAGGGTTATGATCTATTCGAATAGCCGCGTCCACGGATATGGACTACTTGGAGACATATGTTGTTCATAGATAACTTCAATGGCTACTCATAGCCAAGTTAAGCGTGAGTGTCGTGGACGGCATTTCCGTATGGAGACGGAATGATTCCACGATGGAGTATTGTTGTGGTGTTAGTGGACTCGTGTGCGAGGAATCAAGTTGTCAAAAATTGTTTTAAAATGCAAGTTTTCTAGCCACGAGTCAAATGCTGGCTTTTCGCACGAAACCCCACAATTCCTTATTGATACATTTCATGAGTAGATAGTTATCCTAAAGTCTTGCTGAGTACCTTCGTACTCATGTTTGCTTAATATTTGTTGCAGAGGTTGTTAATGACCCTAACGGAGGGTTCTTCCTAGACATCGACGACGAGAGTAGCTGGTATCCCAGCTACGATCTGGCCCAGGGTGGGTCTATAGTATAGTCAGGCCATGTGCCTTCTAGTTTCATCTGTCTGTACTCAGACAGTTTATCTACTTCCGCTGGCTTGTAACTTGAATGACTGCTATGATGGGTCGTGAGACCCCTACTGTGTAATATTATGTGTGTGGCTCTTCCGAGCCTTTTAAATAAAGCTTGTATGTTTATGGTTATGTTGTGATGCCATCGATGTATCTATACATATCGGTATGCCATGCGTACGTGTGCCGTGATTGATATGTATGGGGTTCGATTACCTAGCCGTAGACTTTAGTAGCATTCCTTACAGGGAAATGCCCCTTTGTGATCCAACGAGCCATGGTAGCTCGCTACTGCTCCGGACACATTGGTTGACCGGCGTGTGTCCTTCTTAGCTGTTGTGTCTGTCCCCTTTGGGGAAATGTCACGCGATGTAATGGAGTCCTTGTAGCTTGCTACGACTCGTCTACATTCGCTGGTGACCGAAACCTGCTTTGTTGGGTCATGTATGCCGTTCCCTGTGCGGAACTGCCGCTTTGGTTTATGACTAGACATGTCGATCCGGGTTCTTTGTCATTGGATTGCTAGCGACACAATTGCATACGCGAGTCAAAAGGCGCAAACGGTCCCGGCTAAGGTAAGGCTGCAGCCGTGGGGTTAACCGTGCGTGAGACCGCAAAGAGATGCGATGTGTTACAGGCTGGATTCCTATGGCTTAGGATCGGGGTCCCGACAGCGTTTGTATCAGAGCCTGACTGACTGTAGGACTACTAAGCCAAACTGGTCGAAGTTGAGTCTAGAATTGCTTTAGTTATATATAAGGGAATTGTTTGTGGAAGGGAACGTAAGACTCTTGTTCTCTTCTCAAGTTATTCTATTCTGGTTATCCTCGTCTTTTCCGCGGGAATTAAGGACTAGGTTACTCATCTTCTTCTAGGCTCGTGTTTCTGATCGGTAGACTATAGGACCACGGGTCGAGAGATATTTGGGTTTCTTTTATCCCTAGGAAAAAGGAAGTACGTTTGATGATCAGAGAATTGAATGATAGTTGAGTGGTTACGCTATTCTATTTTTGGGTTGTCTCAAAAGTTGTTTCTGAGCATTTAGAGCCGTTATGCTGCCCAATTTTGCATTCAGAGCTCTAATGCTTTTGCATTACTCTCTGTTTTCGGATGCCTGGTCGTCCTTCTCGTCGGGTGGTTCGTCTGACCAGGTGCATTGATGTGCCGGGTCATACGGCCATGCTGGTCAGGGTGATGTCGGTGTGCGGTTACCGCTGGTACCCAGAGTACACAGTGGAGGAACAGTACCGAGACTTCCACCAGAGTCAGTATATCCGCACTGTTAGGGTATTTCCAGACTACCCTGGAGCTGAGGAACCAATCCATTGGTCCTATGGATTGGGAGTCACTGTTGACATGGCAGTACAAGATGCTGCCTATTCAATGCTGACCATTATGAGGGCGAGGCATGCACTGCTGCAGAATTCAGAGTTCTGCTATGTTCCTACCTCTCAGCCACGTGAAGAGGGATACCTCAGTGGGGTCTATTTTGATTCCTCTATGGAGGATCCGCTATTGCAGTCCACTGCTGAGATGCTAGAGAACAGAGACATGGATGCTCGTGCCCTCCGCATGGAGCTTTATGCTACACGTGCCCGTCTGTGGACGGCTTTGACACAGCTGGCACCGGTAGTCTAGATAGGGCACGGAGATATGGAGATGCTGAACCCTGTTAGAACCCATCTTCCGGCCCATGTTGACTGGCCCGCTATAGGTGGAGTCACCCCTCTTCGGGGACCCCTACTACCACCAGTCAGGGGACCAAGGCCACATCCGTGTCCTTACGGATCCCAGGGACCTCAGGCCAGAGTATTTCCTGATCCGCAAGTGGAGCTTCCAGGCCATGGAGGCAATCTTTATGAGATGTTCTATGTGGATGCCTGAGCTGTCAGTGGAAGGATAGTATGGTAGTAGCTGTACGTTCACAGTCCCGTGTGATTTGTGAAGTATGCTTGTGATGTGAAATGAATTCTGGAGGCCTAGATAAATAATGTATAGGAAGCTTGTAAGCCTCTGATGAGTAGTTTCATAATTTCAATAGTTTGCTCTTCGGTTAAGGTTGTACTGAGCTATGTAAGGGTGTGTATGAACCATGGTGTATATATAGCAGTTGCTTGTTACCATGTTGTTCGGATATTCATTTCCGCATTCCATGTGTTCAGTGCATTCTTAATCCATAGCTAGCATTGATGATGATATTGGTCTAAGCTGTGAGTTTGTTTGTCAGGATGGTGTTCACCAGGTTGAACCGTGCCCCTGCTCATGAGCAAGGCGAGGGTAGTCAAGCGTCGCAGGAAGACCTGCCTCACCCGCCCTCTCTGGCGGAAGTGATGCTTGAGGCAGAGAGAAACAAAAGGGAGACCAACCGACTGTTAGAGCGTATTGAGCAGAATACGGCTCGTCAGCCTAGGAATGATGCAGTGTCCCTCAATGACTTTGTGAAGCTGAATCCTCCAAAGTTCCATCACTCCGTCGATCCCCTCGAAGCTGATGATTGGTTGTGCAGTATTTCACGTAAGATTCACTCTGCGAATGTTTCTGAGGCCGACAAGGTGACCTTTGCGGCGTATTTTCTGGAAGGACCCGCCAATCTGTGGTGGGAGAACTTTGAGGCTATGCGTCCTGCTGAACCAACAGCCACATGGGCAGACTTTAGTGCAGCCTTCCGTCTGCACCATATTCCAGAGGGCCTGATGGACAGAAGGAGAGAGGAGTTCTGTGCATTCACCCATGGAAAGTTGACCGTGGATGCCTATAGCCGCGAGTTCGGTAACCTCGCCCGCTATGCAACAGAGGAGGTGTCTACTGATGCCAAGAAGAAAGCAAGATTCCGTAAGGGTCTGAGCCCTGAGCTTCGCCGTGATTTGCGCCTCCACGAGTGTACAAGCTTCCAAGCCCTGGTCAACAAGGCGATCAGTGCCGAGACTGGTCATACCGACTTCGAAGCCACAAAGAAGCACTCCAGTGACTTTGGCTCATCATCTAGTTTCGCGTTTCCAAAACGCAGGTTGTGGGTTCCAAACAGTTCTCTGCCGCCAAGATACATTCCGAGGCCATCCTACGTGGCGCCTCAGTCGAATCAGACCAACCCTCCAGCAAAAACCTATGTTGGTCCAGCTAGCAATGCTGCACCACGTGCCAACCAAGTGATATGCTACAAGTGTGGAGAACCCGGGCACTATTCCCGAGAGTGCCCTTGGAATGTGGGTGCCAAGCAACCCGGAAAGTCCGTCGGGAAAGGCAAGTCGGCCAAAGCTTACTATGTGAAGCCAACTCCTGCACGTGGCCGCGTGAATTATGTCTCAGCAGAAGAAGCTGCACAGGATCCCGCCATCATACTGGGTACTCTTCTTGTTAATCATCACCCAGCGTCTGTTCTTTTTGACACTGGGTCTTCTCATTCCTTCATTTCAGAAAGTTATGCACAGTTGCATAACATGTCTTTTTGTGATATGCCAATTCCATTGGTTGTCCAAACTCCTGGTAGTAAGTGGCAAACATCTAGGATAACCTATGACAATGAAATTCTAGTAGACAGGCTAGTTTTTCTAGCCTCATTGATAGCCCTGAAATCTTCGGATATTAATATCATCTTGGGTATGGACTGGATGTCAACTCATTATGCCAAGATTGATACTCATTCTAGAAATGTTCAGCTTACCCATCCCTCGGGAGAGATAGTCAATGTCTCTACTCGAGTTGCCAAATGTCAACTCTATTCCCTCAATGCCAACCGCCTTCCGGAACTTGAAGACATTCCGGTAGTCCGTGACTTCCCGGATGTTTTTCCAGAGGAACTGCCAGGAATTCCACCAGACAGAGATGTAGAGTTCGTGATAGATCTTGTTCCGAGAACTGTTCCAATAGCCAGAAGACCATATAAGATGGCACCCCTGGAGCTAGCCGAAATTAAGAAGCAACTAGATGAGGCCCTGAATAAAGGTTTCATTCGTCCTAGCTCTTCTCCTTGGGCTTGCCCCGTCCTATTCGTCAAGAAGAAAGGCGGAACGGATCGGATGGTTGTAGATTACTGACCAGTTAATCTGGTCACCATAAAGAACAAGCATCTTCTCCCTAGGATCAACGACATGTATGATCAGCTCGCTGGATCCTCAGTCTTCTCAAAAATGGATTTGAGGTTGGGATACCATCAAATCAAGATCAAGAACGGGGACATTCCAAAAATGGTTTTTGTTACTCGTTATGGCCAATACGAGTACACCGTCATGTCCTTCGGTTTAACCAATGCCCCAGCCACCTTCTCTCATCTGATGAATTCAATCTTCATGGAGTATTTGGATAAATTCGTCGTGGTATACCTCGATGAAATTCTCATCTACTCGAAGAACGAACAAGAACATGCCGAGAATCTAAGTCTGGTATTGATGAAACTTCGAGAGCATCGCCTTTATGCCAAGTTTCCAAAATGTGAATTTTGGTTACCAGAAGTGACCTATCTAGGTCACGTAATCTCTGGTAAGGGTATTGATGTCAATCCCGAGAGAGTTCAAGCCGTCCTTGATTGGACTCAACCTGAATCGGTTAAGCAAGTTAGGAGTTTTCTTGGTCTAGCAAGCTATTGTCGAGAATATCTCCAAGGTTGCAAAGCCTCTAACTGAAGTCCTCAAGAAGGATAAAAAGTTCGAGTGGACACCACAGTGTGAGCATAGTTTTCAGGAACTGAAAAGACGCCTGACTTCCGCACCTGTGTTGCTACCACCAGATT